>NC_029772.3:48802865-48803104 GCF_000817695.3 Arachis duranensis | reverse complement strand
CACTTTTCTGGACTTTACTATGATTTTTTGTGTTTTTCTGTGATTTCAGGTATTTTCTGGCTGAAATTGAGGGTTCTGAGCAGAAATCTGATTCAGAGACTGAAAAGGACTGCAGATGCTGTTGGATTCTGACCTCCCAGAGACAGAAGCCCAATTGGCGCGCTCTCAACGGCGTTGGAAAGTAGACATCCTGGGCTTTCCAGCAATATATGATAGTCCATACTTTGCCCAAGATTTGA
>NC_029772.3:48756066-48802461 GCF_000817695.3 Arachis duranensis | reverse complement strand
GGGCGTTAGTGACAGACGCAAAAGAATCACTGGGTTCTATTCCGGCCTGATTGAGAACCGATAGATGGATAGCCGTGCCGTGACAGGGTGCGTTGAACATTTCCACTGAGAGGATGGGAGGTAGCCACTGACAACGGTGAAACCCTTGCATACAGCTTGCCATGGAAGGAGCCTTGCGTGCTTGAAGAAGAATACAGTAGGAAAGCAGAGATTCAGAGGATGGAGCATCTCCAAAACCCCAACCTATTCTCCATTACTGCAAAACAAGTATTTACTTCATGATCTTTTGCTTTTCACAATCAATCCAGATAATTTTTGATATCCTGACTAAGATTTACAAGATAACCATAGCTTGCTTCAAGCCGACAATCTCCGTGGGATCGACCCTTACTCACGTAAGGTATTACTTGGACGACCCAGTGCACTTGCTGGTTAGTTGTGCGGGATTGCAAAAGTGTGATTGCAATTTCGTGCACCAGTAGTCTCTGCTCTTTTTGAGGTCTTCTAGATGATTCTAGTTATTCGGTTATGTTCGATTGTCTTTCTTCTTCATCATCACATGTATTTGAAATTACAATTGACTGATTTTCTGTCTTTGTGTCCTAGTCCCATATAGCTTTCTTGTCAAACGTCACGTCTCTGCTGATGATTACTTTCTTTGTTTCTAGATTGTACAACTTGTATGCTTTTGAGTCTATGCTATAGCCGATAAAGATACACTTCTTGCCTTTGTCATCTAACTTCTTCCTTAATTGATCTAGTACGTGGGCATAAGCAATACACCTAAAGACTCTGAAATGATGAATGGAAGGCCACTTTCCACTCCAAGCTTCCACTAGAGCTTTATCTCGAAGACTCTTTATTGGACACGTGTTTAAAATATGAACTGCTGTTGCGACTACTTTTGCCCAAAACTCTTTAGACATTTGTTTTGACTTGAGCATACATCTGACCATATCTATGATGGTTCTATTCTTTCTTTCAGCAACTCCATTTTGTTGAGAAGTATATCTAGTTATTAATTGGTGTTGAATTCCGTGTTGCTTAAAGTAATCTAAACACGCAAGATATTCTGTTTCTCTGTCTGTTATGACAATTTTGATTTTACAACAACTTTTTTTTGACAAACGCCTTGAAAGTCATGAAGACATCTCATACTTCTGATTTCTGCTTCAGAAAGTATACCCATGTATATCTACTAAAATCATCAATAAAAGTGATAAAGTACTTGCTACCACCATTGCTTGAAACTTCAACAGAACAGATATCTGAATGCACAATTTCAAGTAATCTTCTAGCTCTCTATGACTTTTCTGTTGGGAATGAATCTCTATGCTTCTTTTTCAGTTGACAAATCTCACAAACACAATTGGGAATATGAACCCGTGGTAGACCAGAAACAAGTCCTTTTCTTGATAGGTAGTTTAGGCCAGAAAAATAAAAATGTCCAAACCGCATATGCCACAGCCATTTATCATCAAGTATTACAGAACTCAACCAAGAGGGATTTACATGTTGAATTTTTAACGAAAACATTCTGTTTGAAGTCATCTTGCTTTATCTATGAATCATCCATTGTTGTCAAAATACAATGCAATATCCACGATAAGTTATCATCTTATATCCCTTCTCAGATAATTGCCCCATACTTAATAAATTGTAATAAAGTTCAGGAGCATAGAAAACTTCAGAAATATAACTCAGAGAACTATCCTTCAATCTAATTGGTATGTGCCATTTTCCTTTAATAGAAATCTTTGTACTATTACCAAACTTCAATAATAGTTTAACTGAATCATCTAGTGAAGAAAATAACTCCTTTCTACCAGACATATGATTACTACAGGCATTATCCAAGTACCATATATTTTCATCTTCAACACATGAATTACTTGTAAAAAAATAAAGTTTGAGTACTTGGATAATCATCAATATTTTGATGCTGATTTTCTGCAATGTGTGCTTGATTATTATTCACCATTTTAAATCTGCAATCTGCTGCTTTATGTCCATACTTTCCACAATGAAAGCAGTTGAAATTGGTTCTTTCTTGATAAAAATTACCTCGACCTGTTCCTCAGTTGACATGCTTGAAATTTGTTCCACCTCTTTCTTGATTAAGTGGTGTAAAATTATTATAACTTCCATGTTGTAATTGCCACAACATCTACCTCTAAAACTTTCTCTGCCTCTACTTTAAAAATTAAAACCATGACCTTGTCCTTCTTGTGTACAATTTGATTCTGCAACATTGATTAAATTCATTGGACTTTTTAGGGCTTTTTTCGTTGATTTTTTTTACTTATCCAGTATTCTACTGATGTCACTTTTCATGGTTCCTTACAATTCTGCAATCGTCATAGTATCCATATCGTGAGACTCTAGTATCGTAATCACCACATGGTCGTATTTCATTGACATGGTGCAGAGAATTTTCTCCACCACTTTACTATCGAGCATATCTTCTCCATAGACTCTTATTTTATTGACAAGATCCGTAACACGAGTAAAATATTGCTCAATAGTTTTTGAGCTAGACATCTCGTACCTTTTATATTCTCTTCTAAAAGATTGTAACTTTGCTTTCTGAGCTTTATCTACGCCCTTATATGACAGCTTCAACGTGTTTCATGCATCTTTTGCACTTTTGGCTTTTACTATTTTGCTAAATACCGTATAATCTACACCTTGATGAATTTGAGATAGCGCCAATTGATCTCTCCTTTGTTGGGCAGCATCTGCTCCTTCTTGAAAACCCGGTTCAATGAAATTTCACAGGTTTGGGTCTTCAAATGGGTAGACATTAAAGTCTCCCAATAACTATAATCAAGTTTTCTATCTACCTTGGGATCGGACCACACAATATTAAAAGTGTTTGCCATTCCGACTTTATGAATAAACAACTTTGTGAAAACTCTCACATCTTACAAATTCTCAAACACCAGGTGCTGGATTAACCAGCTCTCATACCAAATGTTAGTATAATACCCACATTATATTAGCCGTAAAATTACTCAATCACATAAATGACGCTATCATATTTTTCATCTCTCAAACTCACTAACACTCATAAAATAAAGGAACACCTCTCAATTCTCGATCATAACACAATTTTTATTATTTGGAACACACATAATACACAAAGCATGTATAATTTCATATAGACTAAATTTCTTAATAAAATAATAATTTCTTTTTCTTAACAACTAAGACTACATTGGTAATGATCATGAAATTTGTAAAACTTGCGTGCTTTGTCATCATTCTTTTAATAATCAAATACCTCTTTTGAACATTCTTGATAATTCTTTAAATTTTTAATATTTTTTAGTAAATAAATAATTATTGTTTTCAATTCAAATTTTATTTCTTCAATTTTTTAACCATATGTTATAAAAATTCTATTACATGCAAATTAATTTAAAATTTTTAATCAACACCAATAAATAATCTTTAACAAATATTTTTAGGGATTGATATACTTATCAGTAAAATTCAAAGTTAAAATTATTTATTTATTATTATATTTAGAACTAGACTTTGGGAAAACCACCATCATCCTGGATTGAGGGGATACCTATCCTAGTAGTTAACGGAAATGCAAAGTAAAATGTGTTGGTGTTGAGACTTGAACGTGGAAACTGAATAGGAGTTAAGTTTCGAAATCGAGTTAAAAGAAAATAAAATGCACAATGCATATCCACTAGAAGTAGAAGGTACTAGAATAACCTCGTCAAACACATTCACAACAACTCACAAGTCAAGCGAGTAAAGAGAGACCCCAGGGTTAGCGCCCACAGTAAGAGAAAACCTTAGAAAACAAAACAACACAACGCGAAGCTTCGCACAGAGCTTGAGTAGCAGTAGTTAGAGTGTGAGTGGAGGAGAAGGAGAAAAATTGAAAGAGTAATGGACGCTTCGAAGCTGAACCAATTGAAGCATTTCATTGAACAGTGTAAGTCCAATCCTTCCGTCCTCGCCGATCCTTCCCTCTCCTTCTTCCGCGACTACCTCGAAAGGTAAATCCCCCCAAAATTCCAATTCTATCCCTCTCTTTTCAATTCAAATTACACCCTTAGTCACTTACCACCTCTGTGATTGATTCGTTTCTTTGTTTGTCATTCGTTGCAGCCTCGGAGCGAAGCTACCAGCATCTGCTTACTCCAAATCGGTACCGTGTATTATTATTATTATTATTATTATTATTATTATTATTATTAATCAACGTTTATTCCATTTCTGTTCTATGAATTTTCCGGAGAAAAATTGAAATCATGGTTTGACATATGAATGCGTGTAGAGAGATGTGGAGAGTGATGATGATTTTGAGGATGCTGGAGACGAGGAACAACCCAAGGTGGATGAAGTAGAAGAGGAGGAAGATGACGAGATTATTGAATCTGATGTTGAGCTCGAGGGTGAAACCGTTGAGCCTGACAATGATCCCCCGCAGAAGGTTCTTTTTTTCTTTTAAAATATTATGAATGTTTCTGTTTTTGTTATAATATGTTTCTGAAACTGAAGTTAGGGTTTTTGATGAGGTGAATGGGTGTGATGTGATGTTTCAGATGGGAGACGCTTCTGTTGAGGTCACTGAAGAGAATCGTGATGCTGCGCAGTCTGCCAAAGCTAAAGCCATGGAAGCAATTTCTGAAGGTAATTTTCCATTGTGAAATTTGAAGTGGATAATGAGCTCATTTTAATGTATTATTCTGAATAAAATTAAAAAGGATTTTTTTCAAGTTTTTTCAACTTCTTGAAAACGACTTAATTAGTTGTTTTATAATAAGTAGAGATCTAGTTAAATATTACATTAAAATAAATTTTCAATTTTGCATCTTGAAAAAGTAATATTTTTCTGAATCTCCTAAGTCCAACGATTACACATTATCGTAGCTTTTAAGTGCATTCTCCTATTTAAGTCTGTATTCAATACTGTACACTAGGAAAGCAGTATTGAAGGATTATTTCATCAACTTGATGAACCAACATTTACAGTGCTGATAATTGCTTGGATAAGAATCCTTTTTGGATCTATTTCATCTTTATTGAGATGGTTCATTCACTTCATTGTATAAAGAGAATGTCATCCATAATCCCATGATCATGGATTTTGTTTGAATCTTAGCTATTATATTAAGAGTATCCATCCGTGCATGCATAAATTATCTTTTTCGTAAGATGTTAGTTGATATATAGTGCCGGCTCACCCGCTCAGCTCTTATATTTATAGCAATCTGTTAGATTAGTTAGTTAGTTATCTGTTAACTTACCATAGTTAAAATTCTGTTAGAGTTGAGTTAGAAAGCTGTAGCTGATTTTAACCCAGAGTTAGTTCTCTTAGATGAACCTGCACTGAACTTATTTTTTGTGATTCTTCATTCTTCTTCAGCAATTAAATCTGCTTCATTATAACTCCTTTCTCCCTGCCTCTCTTCTCTCACCATTTCTGTTTCTTGGCAACCTTCCACATCTCAAGTTTTAACATAAGACCTTGTTAACAAACATCATGGATAGTCACTGCCATGTAGTGCTTTTGTTCTCATCAAAGAGCAACATTTCAAATTTTAGTGGTCCAGTAACTGTAGATATAAACCTAGATTATAATGTGGCACCCTCCTAATAAAAGTAGGTTGCAATGGTATCGTTAGACAATGTTACCCTCTTTCCTTGTGGGATGGCAACTCTCTTTCGTTGGTCACACCACTTGTGAATTTGACGAACCAAACAATTATGTGAAAAAGAAGGGCAAAAGGAAGCACAAAGAACTGGCCTATTTAATGAGGATTGGTCACACTTGCCTAATTCCACAATTTCTAGAATGGATAAAAAATTCTTATCTAGTAAGTTATGTTACGGGTAGTAAATTTGGTAAGTTACAAAATCTCAAAATAAATATAACAGTATAATTTCTATATCTCTGAATGGTCTAAACTTTGAAAAACTATCTAGTGTTATTATGTCTTATATAGCATTGGAAATGTTTATTTCTTTGAGAATTAATCATAGGCTTGTTTGGTAATGCAGCAGTAATCTTAATATCATATCTTTCTAATGCAGGCAAGTTCGAGGAGGCAATTGAGAACTTGACCGAGGCAATCTTGCTTAATCCTACATCTGCCATAATGTATGCCACCAGAGGTATGACTTGGTCCTTTTGCCAACATGATCTGTTTGTTTGTTCTTATAAGTATGTGATATCTGTTAATTCTTTCATATATTTGTTGATCATTTACAGCCAGTGTTTACATCAAAATGAAGAAACCAAATGCTGCGATCCGTGATGCAAATGCTGCTTTGCAGGTTATATTCTTTCCGCTTAGTATCGCAGATTGATGGACAGAATCATATCCTTACTTGACTTAAAATAGGTCTATGAATGTACTCGGTGAATGTATTTGGAAAAGTTATAGTTTCCAAATATACCCAAGTGATATTAATATTAGATATAAGGTGATGGGTTGATTTGCAATTATTTTTTTCTAAATTATTGTGCATGGTACTCCCTTTTGCGTTTCCTTAAAAATATTTTTGAACGACAGTTGGTTTTGGGAACATTATGAATTTATACTAACATAACACGACATGATTTCCTATTCTACAATGTACATAATGCATAACCCATATGATGTCTTTTATTGGCAGTACATTTACATGCATTATGTTGTATGTATTAAAATTTGTCTTCATTCAGATCAATCCCGATTCTGCTAAAGGCTACAAGTCGCGTGGTATAGCACGGTCAATGCTTGGTCAGTGGGAAGAGGCTGCAAAGGATCTTCATGTGGCTTCAAACATTGATTATGATGAGGAAATAAGTGCTGTACTTAAGAAGGTTTGTTCTGTGGTCCTTTCGTATGAGCTGAATGAGATTTGCTAATCTATTATGTACTTCATCTACAAATAAATATAATAAGATACTCAATTGATTTTAAGAAAATCCCACCTCAATGAGTTTAGAATCACCTCAAGTTAAAAGAAATATCGGACACAGATAAGTTTGATTATGGTTGTTTATATCAGTGAAATACAACATTGATATGGCCTGAATATTCAAATCAATCGAATAATTGAAATGACTTACATTTATAAAAGAGATATCTTAGAATGTAGAACATTGATCCATTAGAAGTTTATAAAACGTGAAAATTAGTTTTATCTTGACTAGAAAATAGTTGAATAGGAGATAATGGTTGACATCGTTTATTGTAATTTGAATGCCGTGAATTGTATCAAATCATTTGGGGTATTCTGAATATCTGTCTTATATAAATGGTTGCTTTTGCTTTGGGATCTTACTGCGAATTCTGGATTGTCTAGGTGGAACCAAATGCTCACAAGATTGAGGAACACCGACGGAAGTATGAAAGGCTGCACAAGGAAAGAGCGGAGAAAAAACTTGAGCGTGAGAGGCAAAGACGTCGTGCTGAAGCTCAGGTTCTCAATTTTGATATGGATGCATTATTCCATGTATTTTAGTTGCTGGCATGCTGGTAACTTGCTGTCTATCACAAGAAAGGCGTGCCATGTTATGTAATCCCATGTAATTTAGTTTTTGGCATGCTGCTAACATACTCTCTATTTTTGTAGGCTGCATATGAGAAGGCTAAGAAGCAAGATCAATCATCTTCCAGTAGAAACCCCGGAGGCATGCCTGGTGGGTTTCCAGGAGGCATGCCTGGTGGGTTTCCAGGTGGCATGCCAGGGGGTATGCCCGGAGGCTTCCCAGGAGGGATGCCGGGAGGCTTCCCGGGAGGAATGGCAGGTGGAGTGCCTGGAAATGTTGATTTTAGCAAAATCTTGAATGTAAGTATAGCTGGATATCTGGATATATGTTGTTAATGTAAAGTGCTTTATGAAAAACACTCTTTATGTTCTTGTTCTAATGTTAAATGTACTTCGACAAATTTCAGGACCCTGAGCTAATGGCGGCATTTAGTGATCCGGAGGTCATGGCTGCACTACAAGACGGTAATCTTTGGCTTTGACATATATTCTCATTTCTTTTCCTATTAAATTTGCATTTTCCTTTCTTTATATTTGATATGTGTCCAAGCATTTTCTGGATTTCGTAAGTTGCTGGCGGAATTGACCAAACTAAATCTGATGACCATGTAGTTATTCGTAGTAGCTTGAGGAAACTATTGGGTTGCTTCATATGTCATGTTTTGGATGTAGATTATGAAGATTTAGATTTTGTCAATTTGTTCATAGAATTGCATATTTGTGAAATATCAAACTTTATTCGAAGACTGGGGATGTGGAATGATGAGGAAGAATTGTTGTTCATGTTAGCGTCATAGATGGTGGTTAAACGATGTAGTCATAGACTCACAGGATCCACTTAATTTTATCAAGATGTCATAATTTCCTTTTCATGTGCCTTTTGACAATTGTGCTCAAAACAAATTAAATCAACTTCTGTTAGTTTTTTTCATTTTGGGGAATGGGGCTTTATCTTCTGTTCCTTTCAGTTATATGTATATATTCATTGATGGCAACATTATGTACTCATTGTTGGATTGATTGCAGTTATGAAGAACCCTGCTAACTTGGCTAAGCATCAGTCAAATCCTAAGGTCGCTCCGGTCATTGCGAAAATGATGAGCAAATTTGGAGGTCCCAATTAAACAATTTCCGAACGTGAACATCTTTATCTTATTTTTCAGTCTTTCAGGTCTCTTGTCTTGCATATTTAGTATTTATTTGCGTTTTCATGAAATTACATAAATCTCTCGTCATTTGTAAGTACGAGTTTTAAGTTGAGATGTTTATAGCTCTTACTAGTTGTGGTAATTGTCATCAGCACTGTAATTTTTTTAGAGAATTTGAATGATAAAAGCTGAGATATCTCTCATTTTTAAGGAAAAAAGTGGGGTTGGGGGATGTGTTAGACATCGACTTTAGGGCTCCATCTCGTGCCCCCCTTTTTTTTATGAAAAGAAAATAAAAAAAAATAAGCGAGTTTTTAACATTTTGTTTCGTATATGAGGAGAAAATGGCAGTAGATACTTAAAGACGTGCGATTTATATGTTTCTGGTCTGAATTAAAAGCAGTGTAGGAAGAATTAGTCCATCCCAAAAGAATTGTTAATCATTTAATAGTAAGAACAAAATGAGAAATATTAAGTAATTAATAATTTTACTTATTTTATAAAAAATATTGATCTTCTGACATTTTTCTAGTTGGAGAGCAGGAGAACCCACGATTACAAGCTCAAATGTTAAAGCAGTTTGAAAACCACTCCTAAAAGGCAAATTTTTCAACAAGAAATCTCTAGCGATGTGCATCCTTGTCATGAAGCATTCGACCTAGACATTGTAAAACGAAAGTTATTTATAACAGTATTTTTATGGAGAGATATAGAGGAGCATGGTTGGTTAGTGTCTAGTCTATAAGAACTTTCTTTATATTAACATCGAGTAGCTAGTACTAATTAATAAATAATGTCAATAAATTTGAGCAAATAAATCAGTCCCTTATGTTCAAAATGCTAGATAAATTAATTATTTTTTCGTTGTTAAATACTCTTATATATAACAGCGTTATTTACTTATTTCTCTCCGTCTCTATGCTATACACTAATCATTAGCGTGGAAAACAGTATAGAGAATATAATTCACTTTTTTTTTCGATAAATCAATTTCCAATTGTTGTAGTAAACTATAAACTTCAACCTATTTTGGGGATTATGTTATGGTGGGAATGACATCTTAAAAAGTAAAGTAATATTTGTTTATTATTTAATAATATATTTTAATTTAAAAAATGTTAGTAAAATATAAAAACATGTGATTTTTTTTTTAATTTTATCAACACTTGTATAGCTTTCAAAGTCACCATAACTAGAGACATCATAGACTCCACACATAACACACACTATATATATTAAGTAAATAAGAACATGAACAACAGTAAATAAGAACATGAACAGTAAAATTCCAGATCCATAAACTTCATAGAAAGTTTAATGATAATATGTATATTCCTACTTCTCCAAACAAATAAAGGTAGATTATGCCTTCCCAATCCAAACCTTGTTGGCCTTACAAGATGCAGGCCTTACAAAACTCCATAAAAAATCTTGGGCTGACATATGTGACAGCTCAGATGAAGATGAAATAGACCTTACCAAACTTATCTCACAAATGGCAACTCAAAAAACCATTTGCAATGATCCAAAAGGAAAAACAATTGCCCAAACCATGCCACCTCAATCAAACCCAACCCAGCCTGTTAAGACTCAATTAAAACAACCAACCACATACATTTCAAAAAACAAGTTCTCATCTGTCCTTCTAATGGAACCCGAGTTTTGGGAAAAATCACATTTTAAAGTTATTCCTAAAGTTTTTCCACCAGGATTCCATTTTAGACCAACAGCCTTGAACAAAACCAGACAGTTTTATGAATTCATATTAATGGATTCAGATTCGGTCTCAATAAAACATTACAAAGATCCTAAAGATGCCACCAACATAACTCATTCAACCATTCAAATTCTAAAAGTACTCACCCCTAATCAATTTGGTAAAAACCCAAACAATACAAAAAAATTCTCTAATCCTTATGACCCGATAGGATATTCTTATTGGGATTATGTGGATGCCTGGACAAGAGTATTTTAGTTACAAAATAATCAGAACAGACATTCTTGGCTCATTTATTTCAAGAAAAATACCAATTATCAATTCCCAAATTGGTTCTCCCAATGGTGGGATTACTTTGGTCCTCTACCAGAAATCTTGCCCCCACCTGCCGATGAGGGGTTCAAAATTTTCACCAAAAAATTTGACCAACAGGAAACAAGCACTCCTGCAGATCTTCAATTTTTCTCTGTTTTCTCCCTGGCCTGGGTATTCTCATCGCAGTACAGGTACGACAAACAAGAACATCCAAAAGCACCACCTATGCTTCAAAGGAATGCCTATGTAAAATGGTGGTCTCAGTATGATGCCGCCATGGCCCATCCAGATAAAGTTCGAGCCTTTGTAAAATGGTGGTCTCAGTTTGATGCCGCCATGGCTCATCCAGATAAAGTTCGAAGTTGGTTCAAAGAGCACCCCAAGTTCACCAAACCATTCGACCATGAAGAATCAGTATTCCTCAACCAGAAAGCCCAAATTGCAGCAGCCCTTGCAGGGGCCCAATCAAAAGAAACCTTAGCAAGACACCTTCAACAAATCATGCAGATGATCGATGAAGACAAAAAACACAAAGATGATCCTACTCCCTCAGAAGAATCATCAAGTGATTACAATCAAAATGAAGACGATTGCTTTGGAATCAATCTAGGAGAAGATTAGATCTTAAGCCAATTTTGCAAAAGATAAAAATGTATCAATTGTACTGTACCAATAGTAACAAAAATGTATCAACTTGTACTGTACCAATAGTACCGGTTAACATAACCGGCACTATAGAAACAGTAATTTTCTCAACTATAAAAGGAGGCCGCGCTTTCATTGTAAGGCACCCTTTTCATTTTACAAAAACATAGAGAGAAGTTAGTGAGAGATGCTCTGAGAGTTCCCCTTGTAAGCTCTCCAGCTCTTCTTCCCTCTTCTCCCTTTTCAATACATTCAATAAAAATCTTTTATTCAGTTCTTCATCTGAGTATTTCCATATTTACATTTCTGCAACTGCATATGCGAGCGGACTACCGCCACATCTAACTACATAACTAACCTGCATATGCGTGCGGACTACCGCCGCATCTAACTTCATATTTACTTCTTTGCTCTTGCATATATCATACTGCATTCATACTGCATTCATCCTTCTTCCCCTTTCCCTCCTTGATCCACTTCGGGCCATCTGGTATCAGAGCCTGATGGGGAAGTAGGAATATACATATTATCATTAAACTTTCTCTGAAATTTATGGATCTGGGATTTTACTTACTGTTGTTCATATTCTTATTTACTGTTCATTTTGTACATAAGAAACAATACTTTAAATCTGGAAGTACTGGCCGTTTAACCTTATCACTCAAAAGGGACTGTAGCAGTAAGACCCTGGAATTCGGGCAGTAAGGCTAACTTGATGATGTCCCCAAAAGTGATAATGGTTCAAACGTAAGAACTCCTGGTGGCTATAGATTTAATGGATTATTATTATTAAAAAAAAAAGAGTTAAAAACCCAGATTCAAAATTTGAGTGATAGTTTAGTGATGATATATATGTTCTCTCTGAACCAAAGGAGAGCCATGATATGAGATTTTATGTAATCAAGTCCAAACTCTTTCCTCTCTCTCTAGACGCCTTTCCTTTTTTTCACCGTCCTCTTCTTCCTCCTCTCCGATCCATTCTTCTTCTTCCAATCCCCTTACTGAGAAAGTTACTCGTCCCGAGGAACTTTCCCCCAAACACAATATCTTTGAAGAAGAAGTCTGCTTCGAAGATATCAATCAAGCCATTGACAATTGGGAAATACCCAAAATCCCACAAGATGAGTTATATGTCCCTGATGATAACAAGAGAAAATCTGATTATATCATCAAAACCACTGAAAATAATATTCCTCTAGGACCCGATTCCGGTGAGGAATTCCATCTTCTAACTAAACAATTAGTTAGAGAACATGCCCGCCACTACAGATATCTTCACATAGGTTGTGTCCAAGTTGCAGTCAAACCACTCATCCGAGAAGGTTTGAATGCCTCTATCCTCATGTGTCTTAGAGACATTAGACACAATGACTTCCAAGACTCCTTAATCGGAACAGTTGAAACAAGTCTAGGACATGGTCCAGTTTACTTCAACTGTTTTCCAAACAAGACGGTCAGCCTGTTAGACCTTAACATTCTTGACTCTCTTTTCCTAAACATTCGAATTCATGGTCTTAACATGAAAGAAGGTTCCATTCCAGCCACTTTAATCTATCGGATTCAATACAAGGTCATGAACACTTGTAACTCTAGAGTCCTTCTTAAGTCCCAAGATCGTGAAACCACTTTGTTTGTCACAGACATGACAAAGGCCAACGTTATGATCCCAAGGCTCATAAGATGGGATGAAATTGACCCCCCTCAATCATGGTCAATTGACCGAGCCATTCCAACGCAACCTAGACAAGCACCTCTATTACGAGAGGTAAAACAAGATGAATCAAGGAAAGTGGAGATTTTCTTTGATAGACGAAACTCCTTTTCTTCTAGATCTGAAGCAGGAACATCTAATGATTTTGCTTTAGCAAGAAGATCTTTTTCAGTAACTTCCCAATCTCAGTTTTCAAAAATGTCGAGACCAAATAATAGTAAAATCCCAGATCCATGAATTTCAGAGAGAGTTTATTGATAATACATATTTCCGGATTACAAAACAATTCAAGCATTTCTCAAGGGGTTTACCAAGAAGATGATGGTGATGTAGAATTTGAAGTTGAATCTTCTATTCCATCCCATCAATCTCCAACATATTCTTCTTTGAATGGTAAATGAATAACACGGAATTTATTATAAACAGAGAAGCCTTACGTAAAAACCTTAACTCTAAAGAGTATGACCTCCAAAGAGAATGGTATTTACGTAATTATACAGCTTCCCAAATCTCATCATTCAAAGAAAAATATTACAAATTTTTAAATGATGTTAGATTGCATATTCCTTTTTTTGAATGGTTTCATGCTTACTCCATAAAAAACAACATTGAGTATCCTTTTAAAACTAAACAAACTTCATTTTCAGCAAATGTTATTTCAACTTGGAAAGTCAAAGATGGGAACTTAGTTAGATCTGAGTTTCCTCCAAAAGGAGCTTTTATTATTTCAAATACGGAAGGACATAATCCTGTTATGGCCTCTCCTTTTAAAACAAAGAATGTGGATGAAGCTGTCGCTCCTAAAGATATTAAAAATCTCATTGAACAATCAAATTATACCAACAGATTTTTACAATGCTTGGGTGACAACCTTTCATCTTCAGGATCTACTTTCTCCTTGAAAAATGTTTCTGAAGCATCTACTTCTAAAAGTATTGAGAAACCTCTTTTTAAACCTTTCAAAATAAGTAGCAAGGCTAAGCAAAGTCTTAAAACCTCTATTTTAAAACAACAATCTAGTGATTCGGAAGTTATTCAAAAGATTGACTAACTTTTGAACCGTTTTACTACTATCCCTGAAACTCCTACAAACTCGGGTGAATCTACTTCTCGTATTCAAACACGCTCATCTAAAGCTATTAATGCCCTCAGCCTTGAGTCCAATGAATCTTGCTCTGAGCAAAGTGATGATTCTGGCAAATCATCTCTCAAGATCAGCCCCATTTTGACGAACTCCCTAACCAAGTGGAAGGGTTTAACTAAACCCTCTACGTATGGTTATAATCGTGTATCCGCTCCAGATCTAGCTCTCGAAGAAAGAGAACTAGGTTTTGTTAGCTTCAATGCCAATAATGTCTATGAATGGAATATAGATGGCAAAATGGAATATAATATCATGAGTATGCTCCAGCATATGACAATGGTAGGTACAGCCTATCAAGCAGCCCATGACACCTCTGAAGAAGCTATAGCCAATGTTATTGTTTCTGGGTTTAGTGGCCAATGTTATTGAATGATGAGATTTGGGAAGCTGTATAAGTACGTAAATACCATTCTCTTTGGAGGTCATACTCTTCAGAGTTAAGGTTTTTATGTAAAGCTTCTCTGTTTATAACAAATTTTGTGTTATTCATTTACCATTCAAAGAAGAATATGTTGGAGATTGATGGGATGGAATAGAAGATTCAACTTCAAATTCTATATCTCCATCATCTTCTTGGTAAACTCCTTGAGAAATGTTTGAATTGTTTTGTAATCCGGAAATATGTATTTCAGAATTGGCTGGTCTCGATATTTTTGAAAACTGAGATTGGAAAGTTACTGAAAAAGATCTTCTTGCTGAAGCAAAATCATTAGATGTTCCTGCTTCAGATCTAGAAGAAAAGGAGTTTCGTCTATCAAAGAAAATCTCCACTTTCCCTGATTCATCTTGTTTTACCTCTCGTAATAGAGGTGCTTGTCTAGGTTGCGTTGGAATGGCTTGGTCAATTGACCATGATTGAGGGAGGTCAATTTCATCCCATCTTATGAGCCTTGGGATCATAACGTTGGCCTTTGTCATGTCTGTGACAAACAAAGTGGTTTCACGATCTTGGGACTTAAGAAGGACTCTAGAGTTACAAGTGTTCATGACCTTGAATTGAATCCGATAGATTAAAGCGGCTGGAATGGAACCTTCTTTCATGTTAAGACCATGAATTCGAATGTTTAGGAAAAGAGAGTCAAGAATGTTAAGGTCTAACAGGCTGACCGTCTTGTTTGGAAAACAGTTGAAGTAAACTGGACCATGTCCTAGACTTGTTTTAACTGTTCCGATTAAGGAGTCTTGGAAGTCATTGTGTCTAATGTCTCTAAGACACATGAGGATAGAGGCATTCAAACCTTCTCGGATGAGTGGTTTGACTGCAACTTGGACACACCCTATGTGAAGATATCTGTAGTGGCGCGCATGTTCTCTAACTGATTGTTTAGTTAGAAGATGGAATTCCTCACCGGAATCGGGTCCTAGAGGAATATTATTTTCAGCGGTTTTGATGATATAATCAGATTTTCTCTTGTTATCATCAGGGACATATAACTCATCTTGTGGGATTTTGGGTATTTCCCAATTGTCAATGGCTTGATTGATATCTTCGAAGCAGACTTCTTCTTCATGGCCCTCCTTTGGTTCAGAGAGAACATATATATTATCACTAAACTATCACTCAAATTTTGAATCTGGGTTTTTAACTCTTTTTTTTAATAATAATAATCCTTTAAATCTATAGCCACCAGGAGTTCTTACGTTTGAACCATTATCACTTTTGAGGACATCATCAAGTTAGCCTTACTGCCCGAATTCCAGGGTCTTACTGCTACAGTCCCTAGTCTCTTTGAGTGATAAGGTTAAACGGCCTGTACTTCCAGATTTAAAGTATTGTTTCTTATGTACAAAATGAACAGTAAATAAGAATATGAGATCCATAAATTTCAGAGAAAGTTTAATGATAATATGTATATTCCTACTTCCCCATCAGGCTCTGATACCAGATGGCCCGAAGTGGATCAAGGAGGGAAAGGGGAAGAAGGATGAATGCAGTATGATATATGCAAGAGCAAAGAAGTAAATATGAAGTTAGATGCGGCGGTAGTCCGCACGCATATGCAGGTTAATTATGTTGTTAGATGTGGCGGTAGTCCGCTTGCATATGCAGTTGCAGAAATGTAAATATGGAAATACTCAGATGAAGAACTGAATAAAAGATTTTTATTGAATGTATTGAAAAGGGAGAAGAGGGAAGAAGAGCTGGAGAGCTTACAAGGGGAACTCTCAGAGCATCTCTCACTAACTTCTCTCTATGTTTTTGTAAAATGAAAATGGTGCCTTACAATGAAAGCGCGGCCTCCTTTTATAGTTGAGAAAATTACTGTTTCTATAGTGCCGGTTATGTTAACCGGTACTATTGGTACAGTACAAGTTGATACATTTTTGTCTTTTGCAAAATTGGCTTAAGATCTAACTGATACATTTTTGTTTTTTGCAAATTTGGCTTAAGATCTATTCTTCTCCTAGATTGATTCCAAAGCAATCGTCTTCATTTTGATTGTAATCACTTGATGATTCTTCTGAGGGAGTAGAATCGTCTTTGTGTTTTTTGTCTTTATCGATCATTTGCATGATTTGTTGAAGGTGTCTTGCTAAGGTTTCTTTTGATTGGGCTCCTGCAAGGGTTGCTGCAATTTGGGCTTTCTGGTTGAGGAATACTGATTCTTCATGGTCGAATGGTTTGGTGAACTTGGGGTGCTCTTTGAACCAATTTCGAACTTTTTCTGGATGAGCCATGGCGGCATCAAATTGAGACCACCATTTTACAAAGGCATTCCTTTGAAGCATAGGTGGTGCTTTTGGATGTTCTTGTTTGCCGTACCTGTACTGCCATGAGAATACCCAGGCCAGGGAGAAAACAGAGAAAAATTGAAGATCTGCAGGAATGGTTGATTCCTGTTGGTCAAATTTTTTGGTGAAAATTTTGAACCCCTCATCGGCAGGTGGGGGCAAGATTTCTGGTAGAGGACCAAAGTAATCCCACCATTGGGAGAACCAATTTGGGAATTGATAATTGGTATTTTTCTTGAAATAGAGGAGCCAAGAATGTTTGTTCTGATTATTTTGTAACCAAAATACTCTTGTCCAGGCATCCACATAATCCCAATAAGAATATCCTATCGGGTCATAAGGATTAGAGAATTTTTTTGTATTGTTTGGGTTTTTACCAAATTGATTAGGGGTGAGTACTTTTAGAATTTGAATGGTTGAATGAGTTATGTTGGTGGCATCTTTAGGATCTTTGTAATGTTTTATTGAGACCGAATCTGAATCCACTAATATGAATTCATAAAACTGTCTGGTTTTGTTCAAGGCAGTTGGTCTAAAATGGAATCCTGGTGGAAAGACTTTAGGAATAACTTTAAAAGGTGATTTTTCCCAAAACTCGGGTTCCATTAGAAGGACAGATGAGAACTTGTTTTTTGAAATGTATGTGGATGGTTGTTTTAATTGAGTGTTGACAGGCTGGGTTTGGGCAATTGTTTTTCCTTTTGGATCATTGCAAATGGTTTTTTGAGTTGCCATTTGTGAGATAAGTTTGGTAATGTCTATTTCATCTTCATCTGAGCTGTCACATATATCAGCCCAGGATTTTTTATGGAGCTTTGTAAGGCCTGCATCTTGTAAGGCCAACAAGGTTTGGATTGGGAAGGCATAATCTGCCTTTGTTTGTTTGGCTGTTTGACTACTTGGGGGTTGAGTAGATGACTCAACTACATTTTTTGTGATCTGAGTAGATGACCCAGTCGGCTCTTGGGTTAAAGGGGAAGGTTGTTGGGTAGATGACCCAGCTGGGGTACTTGACCCAGATTTCTTAGTCGGCCCAGGAAGGGCTAGGCAAATACCTCTGCCTCTTACCGAGGCTAATGTTGCCTTTTTAGGCATCTTTTCCTTGATTATCTCCCTGCAAATATTCACGTGTGAGAAAGTCAGGGAGAGAGTTTGAGTTACCCTTGATATGCTCAATGTCGAAATCAAAGACACTTAAAATTGCTTGCCATCTGGCAAAAATTTGTTTTGATGCAAGATTTTTTACATCATTTTGTAACACATCTTTAGCTGATTTGCAATCAACTCGGACTAAAAATTTTTGATTGAGTAAGTCGGATTGGAATTTTGTGATGCATAAAACAATGGCTAAAATTTCTTTTTTGATTGTGGAATATTTTTGTTGAGTAATATTCCAGTGTTTAGATGTAAATGCAATGATACATTCTTTATCATGCAGTTTTTGTTTTAGAATACCACCATATCCTAAATCTGATGCATCAGTTTCTACTATTTTGAATGCATAAGGAATGGGCAGGTAAAGACATGGAAGATTGCGGACTTTGGTTTTAAGAAATCTGATAATATCCGAATGTTTGTCTGTCCAAGGTGGAGGATTTTTCTTAAGCCTATCATGGAGGGGCTTAAGGAGATTGTTCAGATTCGGGATGAAATCTGAAACATAATTGAGACATCCTAGGAACCTCTGGAGCTAAGGTTTATCGAGGATATAATCTGGAAACTTTTCTGCAAACAAAATTGATCTTTCAATAGGAGTTATTGTTCCTTGGAAAATTATGTGACCAAGAAATCGGATTTTTGTTTGGAAAAGAATAATTTTTGGTTTTGAAACAGCAAGTCCATTTTTTTGGATGATGTACATAAAAGTTTTAACATGTTTGAAATGTTCATCCAGAGTCTGGGAAAAAATTAAGACATCATCAATATAAACGATTGCAAAGTTTGAGTATGGGTTGAAAATATCATTCATGATTTTCTGAAATTCAGAAGGGGCATTTTTCAGACCAAAAGGCATTACGTTCCATTCATATTGCCCGAATGGAACTGTAAAAGCTGTTTTATATCGGTCTGATTCAGTGATTTGGATTTGCCAAAAGCCCGACTTCATATCAAATTTTGAAAAAATATTTTCTGAGTTTAATCTATTAAGCAAATCCTTTTTGTTTGGGATGGGATAACGAATCCACTGTAAAGCTTGATTCAAAGGTTTGTAATTGATAACAAGCCTGGGAGTTCCTCTTTCTATCTCAGCTTGTTTATTAACATAAAAAGCAGAGCAAGACCAAGGACTTTTGCTAGGATGGATTAATTTTTTATCCAAAAGATCTTTAATTTCTTGTTGACAATGCTGCAAAAGCTGCTCATTCATCTGAATGGGACGGGCTTTTGTAGGGATTTTTGATTCTTTGAAATTCTTTTCATATGGAAGATCAACAATATGTTCTTTCCTATCCCAGAAGGCATGAGGCAAATTAGAACAAATAGATTTTTCAATTTGATTTAAAAGATTTTTTATTTTTTCTTGAATCTTTGGTTGAGAAAGCTGTGATTCGAGGGTTTTGAAAGAGATTTCTTCTTTTAGAAAACAAATCTGTTTGGTTTTGGATTCAATTATGTTTAGAGACCTTTGCTTTGGCGAGTCTAAGAACTCAAAGAAAGTTACTTGTCCTCCTACAAAAGAGGTAAGTCCAGGAAAATCTGCCAGGTATGAAAACAATAGATTTATGAAAGGTGTCCCCAAAACTACATCATTTTTTATATCTTTTGCTATGATGAAATCGGTGGGAATTCTGATATTTCCCTTTTCAATAAAGACATTAGTTATTTTAAAATTGATACTTAGCCTTTCACCCGTTATTGAGCTAAGGCGTTCAGTAATTTTTTCGAAATATTTTGTGGGGACCAGACCTTCCCTAATACAGTTTGAATCTGCACCTGAATCAAGAGTGCAATGGTGTCAAAAACAAAATCTTTAACGACAATTTGGATATTAACACGATGCTTCATGAAGGAGAATACATTTATTATTCTCAACATTTGTTTTACCTCATTGTCGTTAGAAATTTTATTTTCTTGTTCCTTAGAGCACTCAGTTTGGTTTAAAAGAGAACCAAGATCCTCATCACTAGATTCTTCTTCTTGTACTAATTGCGAGAGAATAAGATGATGATCGTTTTGGTTTCTTTTGATTTCCTGGATTTCTCTCTTAAGATTGTTAACCTCAGTTTGGAGGTCCTGAATGGTTATGGGACGAATAACTTGTTTTTCTAATTTTTTGAAAATAGGTTTGACATCATATTTATTGTTAAGGACCAAATTTTTGGTTTTTTTTCTCCTTTTGTAAAGATCTTTTTAGTTTTAAAAGAAAGTCTTTCTTTTGTTTTGGATTGTCAATAGCCTCGATAGCATCAAATAAGAGATCTTGATCTTTGGATAAAACATTAATTTGTTTGATATCTGAATCTGAGGATGACTCAACATCATCAACTTGGATATTGTTGATATTATCATCAGAAGATTCTGGCCCAGAGTTATCATCTGAACTCTCAATCATAAGATTATTAATCTGTTCCTCAATCTGAGGATCAAGGTTCAGATTATTAATCTTTCCTTTTAACCGACAATATTTGCTAACATGTCCTGGTTTTTTACATGTGTAACAAATAATGGGGTTTTTCTGGGGATACTTTTGAAAATTCTTTTGAAACCTGTTTCATTTTTAGGTTTTTGAAAACCCTTTTTGAATCTTCTAAAATTCTTTTCAGGGTTAGGTTTAAAAACTTTTCGGTTGGAAGGTCTTTTAGATTTCCTTGGATGACAAGTAGGAAGACCGAATTGCTCACAGAAAGTTCCCAAATCGATACGATTTTGGGTTTTCTCACGAGCAAGTTGCCTTTGAATTTTATCATCTTGACAAATCTTTAGTGCAACCTTTTGGATAAAAGAAATGAGTTGGCCATAACTTAACTCATCATAGGGTATTATTCCGTCAGGGGTTGAGCTACAAATTTTGTCCCTTACTTTATCTCCAAGGGATTTGGGGAGTCCAGCAAGGAATTTTTCTTTCCAGAAAGATTGTTGACTGTCTTCTCTGGTATAAACTCTAGTAAGAAAGGTGTCTTTATACCATCGAAAGTCAGACAAAGTTTTGCATTTGAGATTGGAAAGCAGCTCAGCAGAACGGTCTTTCCAAAGAGATGGATCACCAATGAAGTGGCTTGCTATGGTAAAAATTAAGGTATTGACAGCATCGGGGATAGGTTCCCCATCGTCACCAATGATGGGTTCGTTCTGGTCGTTGACTTTTATGGCAGAAAAGATTGAGTGTTTTTGGTTATCGGAAATGTAGTTATCCCACCATCCCTTTAGTTGGCCACTAAACCCAGAAACAATAACATTGGCTATAGCTTCTTCAGAGGTGTCATGGGCTGCTTGATAGGCTGTACCTACCATTGTCATATGTCATATGCTGGAGCATACTCATGATATTATATTCCGTTTTGCCATCTATATTCCATTCATAGACATTATTGGCATTGAAGCTAACAAAACCTAGTTCTCTTTCTTCGAGAGCTAGATCTGGAGCGGATACACGATTATAACCATACGTAGAGAGTTTAGTTAAACCCTTCCACTTGGTTAGGGAGTTGGTCAAAATGGGGCTGATCTTGAGAGATGATTTGCCAGAATCATCACTTTGCTCAGAGCAAGATTCATTGGACTCAAGGCCGAGGGCATTAATAGCTTTAGATGAGCGTGTTTGAATACGAGAAGTAGATTCACCCGAGTTTGTAGGAGTTTCAGGGATAGTAGTAAAACGGTTCAAAAGTTGGTCAATCTTTTGAATAACTTCCGAATCACTGGATTGTTGTTTTAAAATGGAGGTTTTAAGACTTTGCTTAGCCTTGCTACTTATTTTGAAAGGTTTAAAAAGAGGTTTCTCAATACTTTTAGAGGTAGATGCTTCAGAAGTTTTTCAAGGAGAAAGTAGATCCTGAAGATGAAAGGTTGTCACCCAAGCATTGTAAAAATCTGTTGGTATAATTTGATTGTTCAATGAGAATTTTAATATCTTTAGGGGCGACAACATCCACATTCTTTTATTTAAAGGGAGAGGCCATAATAGGGTTATGTCCTTCCGTATTTGAAATAATAAAAGCTCCTTTTGGAGGAAACTCAGATCTAACTAAGTTCCCATCTTTGACTTTCCAAGTTGAAATAACATTTGCTGAAAATGAAGTTTGTTTAGTTTTAAAAGGATACTCAATGTTGTTTTTTATGGAATAAGCATGAAACCATTCAAAAAAAGGAATATGCAATCTAACATCATTTAAAAATTTGTAATATTTTGTAACCAAAATACTCTTGTCCAGGAATCCACATAATCCCAATAAGAATATCCTATCGGGTCATAAGGATTTGAGAATTTTTTTGTATTGTTTGGGTTTTAAAATGGAATCCTGGTGGAAAGACTTTAGGAATAACTTTAAAAGGTGATTTTTCCCAAAACTCGGGTTCCATTAGAAGGACAGATGAGAACTTGTTTTTTGAAATGTATGTGGATGGTTGTTTTAATTGAGTGTTGACAGGCTGGGTTTGGGCAATTGTTTTTCCTTTTGGATAATTGCAAATGGTTTTTTGAGTTGCCATTTGTGAGATAAGTTTGGTAAGGTCTATTTCATCTTCATCTGAGCTATCACATATGTCAGCCCAGGATTTTTTATGGAGTTTTGTAAGGCCTGTATCTTGTAAGGCCAACAAGGTTTGGATTGGGAAGGCATAATCTGCCTTTGTTTGTTTGGGGAAGTAGGAATATACATATTATCATTATTCCACTTGATGATGACTAATAAATTGGAGTTGTGTTATTCAGTGATTTATTTTTCTACTGTCACAACCTTGGACACACTCCAACACTACTGTGTCGGCACTCGAACTTACTCAACCTCTTGAGCTAAGACCAAGTTAGTCTAACCCTCAATACTTAGCAAGAAAGCTAAGAATACAAGAGAACACAAGAGAAAGAAAGCTTGGTGGAAAGAGCACTTTATTGCTCAAGTGTTTGTTACAAATGATTCACACACCTACGAACTCTAACTCTCACCCCTATTTATAGCCATTCACCTCCTCAATGGAAGGTTATGATTAAATTTAATCAACGGTCCAGATTAATCATTCAGAACCTTCTTTATAAATATCTATCCTACCACAACTTTCTAAATGTTTTTAGATTATTCCATATCACTCTTTATACTTCTATATATATCTACAGTCTTCTAGAATACTCTATGACCTTTCAGAGTCTTCTAGAACCTTCTAGGGTATTCTTGGGACCTTCTAGGACATTCTAGAATGTTTCGAAACCATCTAGAGCATTCTCAAACACTCCAGAAAACTATACAAACACTGTTAAATTTAACCTTCTAAAATTTACCATGATATTCTCCCCCACCTAATGCGCAGACGTTCTTGTCGCGTTCTGTTCATGATAGCACCGTAGGTGTTCTTGGAATGGCCACAAATCTTCACGAGTTTCCCAGCTAGCTTCGGTTATCGAGAGTCCTTTCCACTTGATCAAGTATTGGATACTTGGTGGTGCTCCTCTTCGTCGCACGATGCGATTAGCAAAGATCTCTTCGGTTTCTTTATCAAAGGATCTAATCACCACAGGCGGAGCACGACTCGAGTCACTTCTACTCGGTTCGTCTTGGTCTTCATGATATGGTTTAAGTATACTCACATGGAAGACCGGGTGGATCTTCATAGAGGGAGGGAGTTATACTTTGTAAGCAACCTCCCCAACACGTCCAATGATCTCAAATGGCCCTTCGTATTTGCGGATTAAACCCTTATGAACTTTGCGAAAGGTTTTGAATTGTTGTGGAAGAAGTTTAATCATTACCTTGTGTCCCACTTGATATCTTGCATGCCTCCTCTTCTTATCTGTCCATTTCTTCATCCTCTTTGTAGCTTTGTCGAGGTAAGAACGAGTGACATCTTCTTGTTCTTCCCAAGACTTAATCATATGATAAGCTCCAAGGCTCTTCCCTGAGTAAGAGGAAGAAAGAGAGTGAGGTGTAAGCGGCTGTTGTCCAGTCACAATCTCGAACGAACTCTTTCCTATAGACTCACTCATTTGCAAATTGTATGAGAATTGAGCAATGTCGAGGAGTTTTGTCCATTCCTTCTGATTAGCACTTACGAAATGCCTCAAGTAACACTCGAGTAAGGCATTCACTCTCTCAGTCTGCCCATCGGTTTGAGGATGGATGCATGTTGAAAAATGAAACTCCAACCCAAGGAGTTTGAACAACTCTGTCCATAGTCGTCCTGTGAAGCGTGGATCTCGATCACTAATGATGTTCTTAGGCAATCCCCAATATTTCACCACTTTCTTGAAGAATAGTCGTGCTGCCTCCTCTACAGTGCAGTCGGTAGGGGCGGGTATAAAGGTAGCATACTTTGAAAATCGATCCACTACCACAAGAATAGATCCAAACCCCTCGGACTTCGGTAAGGCAGAGATGAAATCTAGAGAGATACTTTCCCACAGTCGCTCTGATGGAGGCAGAGGTTCCAACAATCCACTTGGTGTCTTGTTTTCAATCTTATCTTGTTGGCACACAAGACAAGTCTTCACATAGCTCTCCATTTCATCTCTCATTTGAGGCCAATAATAAGAAGATTCAATGAGTGCCAAGGTCCTTTACTGACCTTAGTGACCAGCCCACTTGGTGTCGTGGCATTCTCTCACTAATTTTCTTCTTAGATTTTCCCATTTAGGGACGTATAGTCTTCTCCCTTTAGTGTAGAGAAGGTCGTTTTCTAACCAAAATCTTTTGGTCTTACCTTCTCTAGCCAACTCCGCCAACTTCTTGGCTAGTGGATCGTGATGCAACCCTTCCTTGATGGTATGCAAAATATCTCCTTCAACGATAGAAATGGCCACCAACTCAGCCTTACGACTTAGCGCATCTGCTACCACATTAGTCTTGCCTGACTTGTATTCAAACTTGTGGTCAACCATCCTCCTAGGTGGTAGTTGTTTTGGCAACTCGGGAGGCATCACATCCTTATTTTCTTCAAGGACTTCCTTGATTTTAGGGGAAAAACTTCTCCTTTGGACGTTGACTCCTCTTGTAGCAAAGACATCATCTTCCCCTTCTTGAAATCTTTCTTGAGTTGCATGGTCGAGAGCATCGGGATTCTTCCAACTTTTGAGATTGTAGGGACCATGCATGGAGACCCTTTCTCCATGACGCATACTACGTCGTAGTATGGCATAGGTATTATATTTGCCTTCCTTTGCAAATCGAGCCTGATGACTATTTTAAAATCGTCCATGGGTGCTACTGAGAAATCCACAAGGCCCTTCCAAGAACCAAGAGTCATCTCAACCCCTGTTGCTACTCCCTTAAGGGGTTCACCCTTGGTATTCACGGGTTTGAACCAGCCATTCTTTTCGGTGATTTTCAATCTAAGCCTCTTTGCTTCATCAGGCGTGATGAAGTTGTGTGTAGCATCAGTGTCGTTCATAGCCATGACGGGTTTTTCATTAATAAAGGCTTTGACATACATCAAGCCTTTCTTTTCTACAGGGTTTGTCTCCTTTCCTTTCACAGCATTCATGAGTTGGACTGATCCAACACATTCAGTCACTTGTGATTGAGCCTCTCGTTCCTCGGCGATAGATGCCAAAGTCCCTAGCTTGGGACAATCCTTCATTTGGTGTAGTCCCTTGCACACGAAGCATCCTCCTTTGGGCACGAAAGCATTCTTCTTTTCTTTGTACTCTTTCTTTGAAGAGTATTTTCCTTCCTTCTTAGTTGAGAAACTCTTCCCCTTGTCTCCCTCACCTTTAGCAGAACTAGGCTTGGAGGAAGACTTGGGTTTAGAGTCTCCTTTATGATACTCAGTGAGTGATTCGGCCACGACGATGGCCTCATCGACATCCTTAACATTCCTTCTTTGTAGTTCTTGCTTTGCCCAAGGTTGGAGTCCATCAATGAAGAAGAACAATACATCCTCTGATGCTAAGTTGGGGATTTGAAGCGTGAGAGTAGTGAACTCCTTTACGTAGTCGCTAATCCTACTCTTGTGCTTCAACTCCCTCAACTTCTTCCTTGCTTCATAAACCACATTCTCAGGGAAAATTTGTCTTTTCAACTCTGTGGTTATGTTGCAAGTACCCTTCTCCATATCTACACACTTTCTCCTCCACCACAAAGTAGCATTATCAGAAAGGTAGAGAGCTGCAATGCGTACCTTTATTGCTTCTTCGACCACCCCTTGGCCTTCAAAGTACCTCTCCATTTGCCATAGGAAGTTCTCCACCTCTCGAGCGTCTCTCATGCCCTTGAACTCCTTTTGCTTTAGGAGATCAATCTTTGTCGTCTCCCTTATAATAGTTGGTCGAGATTTTGCCTCCTCAAACCAAACTCGAATTTCCTCAAATAGCTTTAAGGAATTGTCAAGCTTCTCTTCGATTTAGAGGATGCTTTCTTTGAAAGCATCTAGTTCTACCAACTCGTGAGCCTTGAGGGTCTCCTTGTCATGTTCTATCCTTTGGAAGTGCTCATCCATAGAGGATAGAACATTCTTCAACATAGAAACTCTTTCTTCTAAGAAGTTAGAGTCCTTACCTCTAGGCTCACTTGAAGAATAAACCTTTTTGCCTCCCCATTGAGAAGGAATAGCATTCCTTCCTCTTTGAGACTCAACATGCTCGAAGGTGATATTAGAAGCCATACCCACAAACCACTTGTGCTCCCTTTCGAACTTTGCTCTGATGCAAAATTGTCACGGCCTTGGACACACTCCAAGGCTACCGTGCCGGCACTCAGACTTACTCAACCTCTTGAGCTAAGACCAAGTCAGCCTAACCCTCAATACTTAGCAAGAAAGCTAAGAATACAAGAGAACACCAGAAAAAGAAAGCTTGGTGGAAAGAGCACTTTATTGCTCAAGTGTTTGTTACAAATGATTCACACACTCACAAACTCTAACTCTCACTGCTATTTATAGCCATCCATCTCCTCAATGGATTTTTAGGATTAAATCTAATCAACGGTCCAGATTAATCATCCAGAACCTTCTTTACAAATATCTATCCTACCATAACTTTCTAAATGTTTCTAGATTATTCCATACAACTCTTTATACTTCTATATACATCTACAGTCTTCTAGAATACTCTATGACCTTCCAGAGTCTTCTAGAACCTTCTAGGGTATTTCGAGACCTTCTAGGACATTCTAGAACGCTCCGGAACCATCTAGAGCATTCTCAAACACTCCAAAAAACTATACAAACACTGTTAAATTTAACCTTCTTAAATTTACCGTGACATTCTCCCCCACCTAATGCGCAGACGTCCTCGTCGCATTCTGTTCATGATAGCGTTGTAGGTGTTCTTGGAATTGCCACAAATCTTCACGAGTTTCCCAGCTATCTTCGGTTATCGGGAATCCTTTCCACTTGATTAAGTATTGGATACTTGGTGGTACTCCTCTTTGTCGCACGATGCAATTAGCAACGATTTCTTTGATTTCTTTATCAAAGGATCTAATCAACACGAGCGGAGCACGACTCGAGTCACTTCTACTCGGTTCGTCTTGGTCTTCATGATATGGTTTAAGCATACTCACATGGAAGACAGGATGGATCTTCATAGAGGGAGGGAGTTGTACTTTGTAAGCAACCTCCCCAACACGTCTAATGATCTCAAATGGCCCTTCGTATTTGCGGATTAAACCCTTATGAACTTTGCGAAAAGCTTTGAATTATTGTGGAAGAAGTTTAATCATTACCTTGTCTCCTGCTTGATATCTTGCATGCCTCCTCTTTTTATCTGCCCATTTCTTCATCCTCTTTGCAGCTTTGTCGAGGTAAGAACGAGTGAGATCTACTTGCTCTTTCCAAGACTTAATCATATGATAAGCTCCCGGGCTCTTCCCTGAGTAAGTGGAAAAAAGAGAGTGCGGTGTAAGAGACTATTGTCCAGTCACAATCTCGAACGGATTCTTCCCTGTAGACTCACTCATTTGCAAATTGTATGAGAATTGAACAATGTCGAGGAGTTTTGTCCAATCCTTCTGATTAGCGCCTACGAAATACCTCAAGTAACACTCGAGTAAGGCATTTACTCTCTCAGTCTGCCCATCGGTTTGAGGATGGAAGCTTGTTGAAAAATGAAGCTCCGACCCAAGGAGTTTGAACAGCTCTGTCCATAGTCGTCCTGTGAAGCGTGGATCTCGATCACTAATGATGCTCTTAGGCAATCCCGAATATTTCATCACATTCTTGAAGAATAGTCGTGCTGCCTCCTTTGCAGTGCAGTCGGTAGGGGCGGGTATAAAGGTAGCATACTTTGAAAATCGATCCACTACCACAAGAATAGATCTAAACCCCTTGGACTTCGGTAAGGCAGAGATGAAATCTAGAGAGATACTTTCTCACGGTCGCTCTGATGGAGGCAGAGGTTCCAACAACCCGCTTGGTGTCTTGTTTTCGATCTAATCCAATTGGCACACAAGACAAGTCTTCACATAACTCTCCATTTTATCTCTCATTTGAGGCCAATAATAAGAAGATTCAATGAGTGCCAACGTCCTTTGCTGACCTTAGTGACCAACCCACTTGGTGTCGTGGCATTCTCTCACAAATTTTCTTCTTAGATTTTCCCATTTAGGGATGTATAGTCTTCTCCCTTTAGTGTAGAGAAGGTTGTTTTCTAACCAAAATCTTTTGGTCTTACCTTCTCTAGCCAACTCCACTAACTTCTTGGCTAGTGGATCGTGATGCAACCCTTCCTTGATGGTATGCAAAATATCTCCTTCAACCATAGAAATGGCCACCAACTCAGCCTTGCGACTCAGTGCATCTACTACCATATTAGTCTTGCCTGACTTGTATTCAAACTTGTGGTCCACCTTCCTCCTAGGTGGTAGTTGTTTTGGCAACTCGGGAGGCATCACATCCTTATTTTCTTCAAGGACTTCCTTGATTTTAGGGGGAACAACTTCTCCTTTGGACATTGACTCCTCTTGTAGCAAAGACATCATCTTCCCCTTCTTGAAATCTTTCTTGAGTTGCATGGTCGAGAGCATTGGGATTCCTCCAACTTTTGAGAATGTAGGGACCATGCATGGAGACCTTTTCTCCATGACGCATACTACATCGTAGTATGGCATAGGTATTATATTTGCCTTCCTTTGCAAATCGAGCCCGATGGCTATTTTAAAATCGTCCATGGGTGCTACTGAGAAATCCACAAGGCCCTTCCAAGAACCAAGAGTCATCTCAACCCATTTTGCTACTCCCTTACGGGGTTCACCCTTGGTATGAACGGGTTTGAACCAGCCATTCTTTTCGGTGATTTTCAACCCAAGCCTCTTTGCTTCATTAGGCGTGATGAAGTTGTGTGTAGCACCAGTGTCGATCATAGCCATGACGGGTTTTTCATTAATAAAGGCTTTGACATACATCAAGCCTTTCTTTTCTACATGGTTTGTCTCCTTTCTCTTCACAGCATTCATGAGTTGGACAGATTCAACACATTCAGTCACTTGTGATTGAGCCTCTTGTTCCTCGGAGATAGATGCCAAAGTCCCTAGCTTGGGACAATCCTTCATTTGGTATGGTCCCTTGCACACGAAGCATCCTCCTTTGTTTCCCTTGTCTCCCCCACCTTTAGCAGAACTAGGCTTGGAGGAAGACTTGGGTTTAGAGTCTCCCTTACGATACTCAGTGAGTGATTCGGCCACGATGATGGCCTCATCGACATCCTTAACATTCCTTCTTTGTAGTTCTTGCTTTGTCCAAGGTTGGAGTCCATCAATGAAGAAGAACAATGCATCCTCTGATGCTAAGTTGGGGATTTGAAGCGTGAGAGTAGTGAACTCCTTTACGTAGTCACTAATCGTACTCTTGTGCTTCAACTCCCTCAACTTCTTCCTTGCTTCATAAACCACATTCTCAGGGAAGAATTATCTTTTCAACTCCCTTTTGAAATCTTCCCATGTGGTTATGTTGCAAGTACCCTTCTCTTTATCTACGCACTTTCTCCTCCACCATAAAGTAGCATTATCAGAAAGGTAGAGAGCTGCAGTGCGTACCTTTATAGCTTCTTCGACCACCCCTTGGCCTTCAAAGTACTTCTCCATTTGCCATAGGAAGTTTTCCACCTCTTGAGCGTCCCTCACGCCCTTGAACTCCTTTGGCTTTGGGAGATCAATCTTTGTCGTCTCCCTTATAATAGTTGGTCGAGATTTTGCCTCCTCGAACCAAAATCGAACTTCCTCAAATAGCTTTAAGGAATTCTCAAGCTTCTCTTCGATTTGTAGCATGCTTTCTTTGAAAGCATCTATTTCTCTCAACACGTGAGCCTCGAGGGTCTCCTTGTCATGTTCTATCCTTTGGAAGCGCTCATCCATAGAGGATAGAATATTCTACAACATAGAAACTCTTTCTTCTAAGAAGCTAGAGTCCTTACCTCTAGGCTCACTTGAAGAATGGACCTTTTTTCCTCCCCATTGAGAAGGAATAGCATTCCTTCCTCTTTGAGACTCAACATGCTCGAAGGTGATATTAGAAGCCATACCCACAAACCACTTGTGCTCCCTCTCGAACCTTGCTCTGATGCCAAATTGTCACGGCCTTGGACACACTCCAACGCTACCGTGCCGGCACTCGGACTTACTCAACCTCTTGAGCTAAGACCAAGTCAGCCTAACCCTCAATACTTAGCAAGAAGCTAAGAATACAAGAGAACACAAGAGAAAGGAAGCTTGGTGGAAAGAGCACTTTATTGCTCAAGTGTTTGTTACAAATGATTCACACACCCACAAACTCTAACTCTCACCCCTATTTATTGCTCAATGGATGGTTAGGATTAAATCTAATCAACGGTCCAGATTAATTATCCAGAACCTTCTTTACAAATATCTATCCTACCACAACTTTCTAAATGTTTCTAGATTATTCCATACTACTCTTTATACTTCTATATACATCTACAGTCTTCTAGAATACTATATGACCTTCTAGAGTCTTGTAGAACCTTCTAGGGTATTTCGGGACCTTCTAGGTCATTCTAGAACATTTCGGAACCATCTAGAACATTCTCAAATACTCCAGAAAACTATACAAACACTGTTAAATTTAACCTTCTAAAATTTATCGTAACACTATACTATGATAAGGATGAATGTGAATGCCCATTAATTTTTGGGCAACTCATTTTTTATTTTAAAAAAGAAAAATTTTAAATTTAATATATAAATCATCTTTATTATATTGAGATAATAATATTGCTGAACATTAATAACAAAATCTTCTATTTATACTTCTTTATTTTATATTTATTTTTTCTTTCTTATTTATTTATTTTATAATATGTTATCAGCACGAATTTTTTTTATCAAAATTTAGGAAGACTCAGGTAAAAATTTTTATTATGTCAAAACTCTCTCATCTTGAATTTAATGTTCTTGAGATATCTGAAAACAACTACTTATCATGGATATTAGATGCCGAAATTGATCTTGATTCAATGGATCTTGGAGATATCGTTAAGGCTGAAAATAAAGCATCCTAGAAGGATAAATTCAAGGCCATGAAAAATGAATATCTCACACTAAAAGATTCTGTAGATCTGTGGAAGATCCTTGAAGAAAGGTATAATCATCAAAAGATAGTGATACTTCTTCAAGTTCGATATGAGTCGGCACACTTGCGTTTACAGGATTTTAAATTCATAAATGAATACAATTCAACAATGTTCCGAATTACCTCACGAATGACATTATGTGGCGAAAAAATAATTGATAATGAGTTGTTAGAGAATCTTTCTTTACCTTCCATGCCTTGAATGTGCTCCTGCAGCAGTAGTATCGAGAAAAGAAATTTTAAAAATATTCAGAGCTAATTTCTTGCCTTCTTGTTGTTGAACGTAACAATGAATTGCTTTTAAGAAATCATGAAGTGCACCCCTACCTAGATGGCGCCGCTCTATTTACTGAAGCAAATGTGGTGGAAAGGGCCATTGGTATCATACCTATCGTACTCCAAGGCACTTGGTTGATCTTTATCAACCATTCTTGAAAAAGAATGACAAAGGAAAGGAGACAAATTGTTTCGAAGGAAGTTGCTGAAAATTACACCACTCATTATGAAGTATCTGATTTTTTTGAGGATCCTGAAGGAAATATTGGTTATTTAATCAATGATGGAAATGTATAATATTTGAATTCGTTAAGTACTTATGTAAATAAATAATGTAAAAAATTTCATGTTAAGTTTTATTTCCTATGTATTTAAATTTCAAGTATGATGTATATAAATAATGTTTAATAAAATATTAATGTTTATGTTTAATTATTATTATTATTATTATTATTATTATTATTATTATTATTATTATTATTATTATTATTATTATTTGTCTTTGAAGAAAATGGGAAAGACATATAATGAAGGTTTGTCTTGCGGATAGTGCAAGTTCGCATACCATTCTCAAAAGTAATATATATTTTACTCATCTTGTGTCAAAAAAAGAATGTGTTAATACCATTATTGGCTTAGATAATGTGATAGAAGGCTTCGAAAAAGCTATAATTTTTTTCTGGAGGAACAAAATTCATAATAAATAATGCACCCACTATTATCTATTAAGTCTCTAAGGAACTTATTGAGTTTCAAAGATATTCGTCGAAATGGATATCATATTGAAACAATGAATGAGAAAAATCAAGAGTACTTATGTATCACAACTCATGATTTAAATAAAAAGATTATATTATAAAAGTTACCTCACTTTTTTTTGGATTATATTATACTAAAATCAGTACAATTGAGTCACATGCCATTGTAAACCAAAAGTTTACTAGCCCACATGAATTCATAATTTGACATGATCGATTGGGGCATCCTAGAACAACCATGATGCGGAGTCACTTATTAAACGACTCCAATTGATTTTTAGACCTTTACTTATGAGAACAAATCTCCCAACCTCTACTTGGGGCATGCCATTTTACGTGCTGCAACACTTATTCGCTTAAGGCCAACAAGTTACCATCACTTTTCTCCTATGCAATTAGCTTTTAGGCAGCAGCCAAATGTTTTTTATTTGAGAATATTCGAATGTGCGATGTATGTTCCAATTATCCCACATTCTCACACCAAAATGGGACCTCAAAGAAAGTTGGAGATTTATATGGGATAGGATTCTCCCTTTATAGTGAGATATATTGAGACACAAACTAGAGATGTATTTCAAGCCCGATTTGCAAACTGTCATTTTAATGAATCAAAATTTCCAACATTATTTGGAGAGAATAAGCTTCTTGAAAAGGAACATAATTGGAATGCATCATCCTTGATGCATTTAGATCCTCGATCAGGGCAATGTGAACTAGAAGTTCAAAAGATTATATATTGGTAAAGAATAGCAAATGAATTGCTTGATACATTTTCTGATACGAACAGGATAACTAGATTCTATATATCAGTTGAAAATACTCCAATTTGATTTGATGTCTTAGTTGGACAAATGGCCACTGAAATGAATTCATGTCAGAAGCATGGTAGGACTATCAGTTTCAAAGACAAAAATCCTCGAACAAGAAAAGAGGTAATTACTATTCTTATTGAAAAGATAAAAACATAGAAAAGACACTAGCAAGTGTCCAAAAGTTGGATATAGTTTTGAGGCTAGAAGATGTTTAGGAAGTTGAAAATTCTGAAAATTGTGAAAATAATAAGATTTCGATAAATTATGTTTTTAGGAGAAAATAAAACCAAAATAAAATAATTGTCAATAAAATATTTGCATATAATGTGACAATACACATCATGCATGAAAATAAGGATCTTGAGTCAAGAACAGTTGAAGAATGTCGACAAAAGAATGATTGGCCAAAATGGGAAGAAGCTATGAAGGTTGAGTTAGACTCACTTGCAAAGCGTGAAGTCTTTGGACCTGTAGTCCATACACCAGAAGATGTAAAACCTGTTGGATACAGATGGGTATTTGTGAGAAATCAAAATGAGAAAAATGAAGTTGTATGCTACAAAACTCGACTTGTGGCACAAGATTTTTCACAAAGGCTCAGTATAGATTATGAAGAAACATATTTCTTTGTAGTAGATGCAATAATATTGCGTTATTTTGTCAATTTATCCGCATACCATAAACTATATATGCATCTAATGGATGTAGTAACAACCTATTTATATGGATTATTAGATCGTGATATCTATATAAAAATTCCTGAAGGATTAAAGATATCTAAACCATCCAATGAATATTTGCAGGGGTTATATTCAGTTAAATTGCAAAGATCTTTATATGGCCTAAAGCAATCTGGACGAATGTGGTATAATAGTCTTATTGAGTATCTGGCCAAAAACAGATTTAAGAATGATGATATATGCCCATGTGTTTTTATAAGGAAATCTACATCTAGATTCATTATAATTGTTGTGTACGTTAATAATTTAAATATCACTAGAACTCCTGAAGAAATTCCAACAATTATAAAAATCTCTAAAAGAAGAGTTTGAGATGAAAGATCTTGGAAATACTAAATTTTATCTTGGCCTGCAGATTGAGCATACAAAACATGGGATCTTTATTCATCAAACAACATACACAGAAATGATTTTGAAGAGATTTTATATGGATAAGTCACATCCATCAAGTATCCTAATGATCGTAAAGGCTTTGGATGTGAAAAAGGATCAATTCCGTCCTAAAGAAGAAAATGAAGATATCCTTGGTCCTTAAGTACCATATCTCAGTGCCATTGGAGCACTAATGTATCTTGCTAATAATACACGACTTGACATATCATTTGCAGTGAATTTACTAGCAAAGTATAATTTCTCTCCAACCAGAAGACATTGAAATAGAATCAAACAAATCTTTCGATATCTTCATGGAACAGTTGATATGGGACTATTTTATCCATATAAATCCAAATCACAATTAGTTGGCTATGCAGATACAAAATATTTGTCTGAAACACATAAAGAAATATCTCAAACAAGATATCTATTCACATATAGTAGTATAGCTATATCATGGAGGTCCACGAAACAAATAATAGTAGCAACATCCTCTATTCATGCTGAAATAATAGCGATACATAAAGCAAGTCACGAGTGTTTTTAGCTTAGGAGTTTAATTCAATATATTCTATCATCATGTGGACTGATTGATCATAAAATAGTTCAAACTATTATGTTTGAAGATAATACATCATGCATTACTCAACTTAAGGTGGATACATCAAAGGTGATAGAACAAAAAAAATTTCTCCCAATTTCTTCTTTACTCATGATCTTCAAAATTAAGGAATAATTGATGTCCAACAGATCTACTCAAGTGATAATCTGATAGATTTATTTACAAAGTCACTTCTAAAATCCTCCTTTGAAATATTAGTACATCAGATTAGGATGCGCTGATTTCGAGATATTAAATAATGTCAATAAGAGGGGGGAGACTGTACTTTTTTTCCTTAGTCAGGTTTTTCTCCCTATTAATGCGGATGCCCATTCATTTTTGGGTTGCTCATTTTCTCAAGAAGAAAAAAGGTTCAAGTTTTCAAATAAATCAAATTAATGAAGGTTAAAAATATGAGTTTAGTACGTGTATAAATAAGAGCAAGGCCTCTAATATTTCACACAACAATAATACATAATAAATACCATTCTCTTTCTCTCTATAAGCTGCAACATATATATATATATGAATCATCTCTATTATATTGAGATAATAATATTAGTGAATTTTAATACTAGAGTATTCTATTTATGCTTTTTTATTTTATATTTATTTCCTTTTTCTTATTTATTTATTTTATAATATCCTAAAAATTCTTGTGGATTTTTAATATGTATATTCTTTAGTATGTATAGGTACTCATCTTATTCTTGGATTTCAATATAATTTTAATTACTATTCAAAAAAATTAGCCGTCATGAATATTCTTGATAAACAAGACAAGACAAGAGGACTGAGAACAAGATACAAAAGATAAAAACATAAAAATTAGTGTTTTTATATTTTGTTCGGTGATAAACTTGAATATATTTTAAAAGTTCAATTTATTCTCATTTTTTTCATTAAAAAAAGTTTTGAAGAAAATATAATAACAAAAAATATAATTATAAAAAATTAACAAGAATAATGATAAAAATAAGTTGTGTCTCTTGTTAGGTCTCTAAATACAATGCCTTTGTCAATGTCTCATCTGCCAAATACGATTTAATGTCACATTATTCTTGTCTCAGTATCTCGTATATGTAAACAAATGCAGCCTATGTGGCAATGCAAACTTTTTTTTCCCTTGTACTATGCTTACTTTGTTCTTGTGTCTCTAAACCTATCAGAGGTACATCTCGTCCAAATTGATGTTGTCGGAGAATTTTTAATGTTAATTTTAAAGTGTATACATGCAGAAAACACTACAATGTTCAACTATATATATATACTAGCACCCGTGCAACGCACGGGTTGAAAATTTCTGTTTTTTGTTTTGGATTTATTTTTTCAGTGTTCTTGGATTGTCACTTTTTACGTTAATTAAAAGTATTTTTGTTGTTCAATTCTTAACTAAATGTAACATATTTATTTACTCTATCACTACTCAATACATAAGAATTTTTTCCTAACTCTTCATAGTTTGCATAAGTATCGTTGCTTTTTAAAACATTAATTTTGATGAGCACATCTTAGAATTGGCTATAAGAATCCTGTCTCACAGAACATTGTATCTTGTTCAACTTCATAAATTATGTAACAACAAATGCAACTTAAAAATATAAACTACACAATTAAGAAGATAAACACAAATTAGAACCAAAACCAATATAATTTATGTATATAAAAAATTCTTTCATGGCATTAAAATTTAAGGAAGAGAGTAATTGAAATTGAACCATATAAGATTTTATAGATTTTTTCACGTATTACAATGAAAGTATATTATTATTCAAATGCATAACATTAGATCTTCTAACATTGAGATAAATAAGAGTCAAAATTGAGAAAAATCACATCAGTAATTGAAAGAGTAAAAATTGCTTTAGTTTCATACTTGAACCTAAAAGAAATATTTGGTTTCCTAATAAATAAAAAAATGTTAACAGTAAGACATAATAATAACACTAAAAAAATTCATATTAGTTATTAGTTATAAGACAAACAAATAATATCAACTTTAAAAAAAATTTCATACGCAAGTCGCAAATTTATTGACCTAATATCTCAAATACATGTAATTCTCCTAACACAACCAACTCCATCAATTCCAGTAACTCCACCACAAATAGCACTTTGAAATCAGTGTACTCGGATACCGATATAAAAAGGAAAAAGAATAGTTAATTCATATATACAGGAAAGATATCCAAAAAAATCCTAATAAATTACAAATGATCAGATATAGTTGATATAAAATCAAAGGAATAGGAAAAAATATTTACCTTAATTCTTTGGGAGAACTGCTTCTCCCAAACCATCTGTTAGAAATGCATGCATCAATTCCGCAAGTCATATGCTAAAAATTCTTAATTAGAACATAAACTCCACTCTTTACTAATAAAGTTGCAATTGAAATTGTAGGTTACTCAAATAAAAGGAAACATCTGAATTTAGAAGTTTAGCAAGTAAAATTTTAACAGAATGTCTAAGTCCAGCCAACTTACAACAACCCAATTCAAGAAAACTACAATACCATATCTTTAACACGAATAAACTAAATCACATATTGTAACCGAACATTCTAGGCAAATCACATTAGCAACAACTGAATCAGATCCTAAATATTCATAGATGACGATGCCTCCTCATTATCATCCCAAGTTTCATTTATACTCCTAGAAAAGGCATCTTCAAGTTTTTGCTTCGTAAGTCTTGGTACATCACGGTATGGGGATGCCAATCTCTTGTTGCAAATAATTTCATTCACCACACGAACAGATTTGTGCTAAGAAATAAGATAAAAAAATGAAATCTGTTAAATTTACTCAAATTTAATAAAAGAAGAAATACTTAAGCAATAAAAAAACCAGTTCTACAAAAATGCGATATCAAGGAATAATGGTCGAAAATACAACATAGAGATGAAAAATTACAGCAGGTAATACTGAACCAGAAATATGTGAAACAGGGTCTTCAATAGAAGCCACATTTGAAGTCGAAACAATAGCACGCTAATTATACATATTTTGATAGAAAAGACAATATCATTGTTACGCATAATACTAAAAGTTAATAAACACTTATTAAAAAATATCTTGGAAGTCAATAAAGGAAACTAAACTAACCGCATTCAAAAAACAATTCTCAACACGTTCAATCAGCTTTAACATAAAGTCATGCGTAGAAACTTTAAAAACATTATACGCAGGGCATATTGTGTCACTCTCAACGGGCTGAGGATCAACCATGAATACCAATTTTTTCCCTATCAATTTGTACAAAAAATTAGATGCATCCAAGTGAAATTGTTCATTCTGATAATAGAAGAATAGAGAAATCAGTATCTAAATATACAGAGAAAAAAAAGAATAGAATATCAAACCCAAAAAATCAAAGACACAGAAAGAGAACAAAATAAAGAGTAGTAACGATACACATGATATATCTTTAAGATACAAATTAAGGAAACCATAAATTGATATCACACCAGAGCGAATTTTACAGAATTTTCTACTTTTGACCACAACAGTTTTTTTTACATTAAATGAATAAAGATATATCATTTAATAGGTAGAAATATAAGAGATAAAGAGTTCCAGTCTAGAGCACATGGTAAAAAAAAAGCAGAACAACAACATTATTAATTTATTCAATTAAATCCCCAATAAGAAATACAACATCAATAATTCAAAGATTAGAAACTAACTTAGCATCATAAATGAAATTAAAATAAATATCTTGTTTTCTAATAAAGTTAGAATGTGACCTGCAAGACATAAAAATATTTTTAAAATAAAAAATCACTAACAAAAAAACACACACACACACACAACCAACTCCTAAATACATTACCGATTCCGAGAGAAATAACTCAATCATCAGTTTTAGATTACAAACAATAAATAACTAAATGTTAAACATATCCAAATAAAATTCAAGTGGTGTATAATAACACAGCTAAGGATAAACTCCTCACTAATTTTATTTCAATCTTAGTTGTAAAAAATACAGATTTTCAGTATTACTTATAGCACCATATGAAATAAATGAGTTGTTATCAAACCCACGTCTAAATAGTTCACACTTTTTAGATAAATTATATGCATCAATGTAACAAATAAATAATAAATTAATCTCGTTTAGAAGTAACTCGTGAAGAAGCTAACTAAGATAAAGGAGCCATCATCTCTTAAAACCTTAGAACATTTTCGCCCCATTAAGTGTTGCACATCTCCATCATGGAGAATTAATGCATTGCAACCACCAGTGTGATTAACAAAAACTTTTACTTTGTATCTACAATAACAAAATAACAGTAAAAATATTTTAAAATAATCCAAAAGTCCTAAACTAACCCGAAAATATACCAATTAAATAATATATAAATAGAAATGAACATAGTTCAAAAGATAACCTCAAAACTCCATGAGAACAATGTGTCAAGCAAAGGTGACAAAAAAGCTTAGATTAGTCTGCATCTATTTTTTCACCACACAAACAAACTAAGTACCACCAATTCCTATCATTAGAGATAGATGTAATTGTACCAGCCAACAGAACACAAGGATCCTACAATTTTTTGAATTTTATGATCCAAAAGAAACAAAAGAAATACGAGAAAAATAATTAAATTGAATCCAAACAGCATGCTTAATATCATTAAATTTATACAAAATCATATTAGCTAACTAATCTGCAAATATAATCTAAACTATTTTGTACCGGCTTTGTAAGGTTATACGCAGCACCCAAAGCCTCCATATCAACTTCAATAGATTCGATGTTGTCAGAAGTAACTGAGATTCTACCACCAAGAGATGATATTTCATCATGAGGCTGCGGATTTTGAATGACATCCTCATGAATCGGCGAATATACAGTTGATGGGAGAAGTCTCTACACAAAATGTTAATTGATCAAGATAGAAATAAAAAAGAAAAAAAAACAAAAAAATTATGGTAACTATATGTCTTTAAAAGAACAAAAGATCAATTCACGGTAAACAAAGTCCAAAGTAAAAGCATGGAATGGAACTACTAACACTAGAAACAGGATCTGTCTTAAATTTGGTTACAATCACATGATCATCAAAACAATTGACTACTTTAAATGTCCCAACATTTCATCTATTTCCAACTTTTTTCCGGTCTATTTTAAACACAACTTTCTTTCCAATTACATCATCAAAGAATGGTGGATAAGGGGTTGCATAGACAACCTACAATTAAACAGACTTAGAATAACAAAACTAAGTATGTTTGTCGAGAAATGCAAAATTGCATAAGAATTCTAGCTATCTGAATAATGTCTCTAAGAGACATGAGAATCATTACATGTATGATACTAAATCGAGTTGGAAAAATGGCATTCATAATTGCATTGAAAGTTATCTTCGTTCTCAAATCTGTATTGTTAGTCACATTTTAGGTGAAAGTGATAAATACAATGACAGTTACTTTTATACTTCTATTTGTGGTAAGGGCGGAAATAGTAGTGAAAGCGAGGGTTCTTCCATAAAAACAACTATCACGAATGAGAATTTAACTAAAAGAGAGGATTCTAAAGATCTCGATGAAACTCAAAAATACAAGCATTTATGGATTGAATGCGAAAATTGTTATGGATTAAATTATAGGAAATTTTTTAAATCAAAAATGAATATTTGTGAACACTGTGGATATCATTTGAAAATGAGCAGTTCAGATAGAATCGAACTTTCGATTGATCCAGGTACTTGGAATCCTATGGATGAAGACATGGTCTCTATGGATCCCATTGAATTTCATTCGGAAGAGGAATCCGAATCCTATAAGAATCGTATGGACTCTTATCAAAGAAAGACAGGATTAACTGAGGCTGTTCAAACAGGCACAGGTCAACTAAACGGGCTTCCTGTAGCAATTGGGATCATGGATTTTCAGTTTATGGGGGGTAGTATGGGATCTGTAGTAGGCGAGAAAATAACCCGTTTGGTCGAACATGCTGGCAATCAACTTTTACCTCTTATTCTAGTATGTGCGTCCGGAGGAGCACGTATGCAAGAAGGAAGTCTGAGCTTGATGCAAATGGCTAAAATATCTTCTGCTTTATATGAGTATCAAAAAAATAAAAGGTTATTCTATGTATCCATCCTTACATCTCCTACTACTGGTGGGGTGACCGCCAGTTTCGGCATGTTGGGCGATATCATTATTGCCGAACCCGATGCTTACATTGCATTTGCGGGTAAAAGAGTAATTGAACAAACGTTGAATACGACAATACCCGAAGGTTCACAAGTAGCTGAATATTTATTCCAAAAGGGCTTATTTGATTCAATCGTACCGCGTAATCCTTTAAAAGGGGTTTTAAGTGAGTTATTTCAGCTCCATGCTTTCTTCCCTTTGTGAAAAATTTAGCAGAACTTAAAAGATTTTTTTTCTTTTTCCAAATAAAAAAATTTAAAAGTGTATTATCATACCTATGTTCCTTGCGGAAATAGAAGGCGAAATCAATCCATTTTTTTAGTTCTACGTTTTACATTCATTCTTTCTATTTTTTATTATTTTAATAATATATTATTATATATAGAATTAGATTCTATTTTATACTCCTCAATATACTCTTTTCTACTCATCCTATTCCTATTAACTGAATATATATATTCAGTTAATAGGAATAGGATGAGTAGAAAAGAGTATATTGAGGAGTATAAAATAGAATCTAATTCTATATATAATAATATATTATTAAAATAATAAAAAATAGAAAGAATGAATGTAAAACGTAGAACTAAAAAAATGGATTGATTTCGCCTTCTATTTCCGCAAGGAACATAGGTATGATAATACACTTTTAAATTTTTTTATTTGGAAAAAGAAAAAAAATCTTTTAAGTTCTGCTAAATTTTTCACAAAGGGAAGAAAGCATGGAGCTGAAATAACTCACTTAAAACCCCTTTTAAAGGATTACGCGGTACGATTGAATCAAATAAGCCCTTTTGGAATAAATATTCAGCTACTTGTGAACCTTCGGGTATTGTCGTATTCAACGTTTGTTCAATTACTCTTTTACCCGCAAATGCAATGTAAGCATCGGGTTCGGCAATAATGATATCGCCCAACATGCCGAAACTGGCGGTCACCCCACCAGTAGTAGGAGATGTAAGGATGGATACATAGAATAACCTTTTATTTTTTTGATACTCATATAAAGAAAAAAATATTTTAGCCATTTGCATCAAGCTCAGACTTCCTTCTTGCATACGTGCTCCTCCGGACGCACATACTAGAATAAGAGGTAAAAGTTGATTGCCAGCATGTTCGACCAAACGGGTTATTTTCTCGCCTACTACAGATCCCATACTACCCCCCATAAACTGAAAATCCATGATCCCAATTGCTACAGGAATCCCGTTTAGTTGACCTGTGCCTGTTTGAACAGCCTCAGTTAATCCTGTCTTTCTTTGATAAGAGTCCATACGATTCTTATAGGATTCGGATTCCTCTTCCGAATGAAATTCAATGGGATCCATAGAGACCATGTCTTCATCCATAGGATTCCAAGTACCTGGATCAATCGAAAGTTCGATTCTATCTGAACTGCTCATTTTCAAATGATATCCACAGTGTTCACAAATATTCATTTTTGATTTAAAAAATTTCCTATAATTTAATCCATAACAATTTTCGCATTCAATCCATAAATGCTTGTATTTTTGAGTTTCATCGAGATCTTTAGAATCCTCTCTTTTAGTTAAATTCTCATTCGTGATAGTTGTTTTTATGGAAGAACCCTCGCTTTCACTACTATTTCCGCCCCGGTAAAATAAGAACAGCCCCGACATTCAAAGCCCCCTTTTTACCATTAGCAAGAACTTGTTTGATTTGCATATCATAAGGAATTCGAACAACCGCTTCAAATACAGTATCGGGAAGTACCGTTTGTGGAACTTCAATATCCACGGGCTTATTAGCCAAATGGCAATTGGCACATACAATACGACCTGTCGCTTCTCGCGGATTTTCATATCCCTGTTGTGCAAAAATGGGATATGCATCTGAAATAGGTGCTCGAATTAATATATATATTATGAGCGATACGGAAATGGATCGAGTAATCTCTTCCTTTATCCAAGAAATGGCATTTCTAGTTTGCATGGTCCAATCATTGATCCTGAAAATTCAATTTCTACAATAAATTTTGGTAGGTCACTGGCATAGTTAGTTCCCTATCCATGATTCGGCTATTTACTGAAAAACTATTCCTGGAATATGGGAAGAATCTCTTGGGTGGTGGCGATAAAGAAAAAGATTGGAATGTTGTTTAGCTTGCTTTTGTAAAATGTAAAAAATAAAAATAACAAACTTTCAAATTTGACCTAACCCGCGGATCTTTTTTTCAGTCATTCATTGAATGATAAATCACGACAAGTGATGGAGATACGCGATTTAAATAACGGAAAATCCAATATTTTATAATAGTATCTAAAATGACTGGAAATGTGGAAACAAGACCAGATATAATTTGATCATTCTGAGCAAATCCAAAATCTTTATAGAGAGAACCAATCATTAGTTCCCACCCATGGGTCGAATGGAATCCTATACATAAATCTGTTAATAAAAGAATGGAAAAAGCTTTTATTGTGTCACTTAAGTTATATAGGAATTCTCGAACCCATGAGTTAAGAATAAGAAGTTCTTGATTACCCAGACTGGAATAACCACTTAGAATAACAAAACTAAGTATGTTTGTCGAGAAATGCAAAATTGCATGGATACGATCCTCGTTGTGCGTCGTGATCAATTGGATGGTTTCTTTGTATATTTTGGTACGAAGATTTTGTGAACGTAGTTCCGGGTATTCCTTTAGCATTTCATCCAAGAGGAATAGTTCCTTGAATTCTATGAATTTTTTTAGAATAATCTTTTCTTGAATGATATTCAAGAAAATTTCAGGTTGCTTAGTATTCCACCAATTAGTAACCCAAGATTCCAGACTTTTTTGAAATGTGAAAGAGATGCACCAGGGCAAAAAGACTATAGGTGTAAGATATCGAAGGGGAATGAATGCTTTCTTTTTTGCCATTTTTCGTCTTTATTTAATGAACGAACTCAGCTTCGGCTTTATCTCATCCGTCAACTATATAGGATGATAATAATGTTTCTATCAAGCATAAGTTCTATTACAAGTCATAGAAAATCTATAATCTATTCCCGCGTTTTTTTTATTTTCAATTCGGGAATTAGTTCTTGAATTTAGAAACAATAAAGAAATAGACTAAAAATCGAAAGAATTAAGGCGTAATTTGAAAGAAAGTCGAAAAATGGAAAATATATGAAATATATATATGAGATCTCCCTATTCTATTAATAAGGATTTATCTATTAATAGAAGATTAATTTAGTAATAGTTCTTTCTATTAATACTTCTATATTAATACTTATAATATAAAAGGATTAATCGTAGAAATTAGTCGTATAAATAGAATAAATAAATAGAATAGTATTGAATAGTATTCAATTTGAGAAGAGAATCTTTATAGAGGATTTCGAATAGATTCGAAATTTAATAGATTAATAAAATCTATAAATCTGAATATATTACTCCTATTGAATATTCAAATTCATTTTTCTATTACTATTTTTTTTATTTTGTGATTTTATTCTATAAATTTAATTATATTAAATTGATAGATTTTGAAAGTTGAATTCAATTTCTATTTTGAGATTTGTTTTTAAGTTTTACAATATACCATAACAATAAGTATAAAATAAAAAGGAAGTCAACCAAAATAAATGAATGTCACTTAAAAGACCAAATATCATTAATAAGTGAAAAAGTATAAAATATGTGTTTTGGTATTATGAAATATATATCTATACCGAGTGCTCAGCATCAAAATCCTGAAGAACTTCAATAAGCCTTTTCTTGAATAAGAGCTGATGACATGTCATCATATACCTATTTTTCTATGCTTTTCATACAAGAAATTGATAATTTGTGCTTAAATATTGAATGCTTTTGTACTTAAATGATATATTTTCTTGATATTTTAATTTTATAAATCTTGTAGAAAATAAGAAGAAAAAGAAGCAAAGAAGCACAAAAAAAAGGAGAAAAAAAATAAGAGAAAAAGAAGCAAAGAAGCACAAAAAAAAGGAGAAAAAAAGAGCTTTGGGGTACACTTTGAAGTTGGGTACACTTTGGAGCATTAGGCCACGCTTTTAAAAGCGTGGCCCATGACCAAATCAAAGAAGGAAGCAGCCAGCACGCACACTGCCCTGCTCTTGCCAAGGGAAGGGCAGAATCATGATGAAACAAAGTGAGGTTGGAGCAAATTTTTGCTAAGTTAAAATCTGGCCGCTCACAGCATGACCATACCTACTTCAAATGGCTATAACTTGAGCTACAGACGTCCGATTGATGTGCTTCCAGTTGCGTTGGAAAGCTGACATTTAGAGCTTTCCAACGATATATAGCAATCCATATTTGGCGTACAATTGAGGCAGGAAAGAAAGGCATCTTTAAGGGCCATGAGGAAGCAAGGAACTAGGCTTCATTATGGTGCCAAGAAAGCCAAGGAAAATGGGTAGCGTGTGTATCACCCAAGTCTCGAACACGGGACTTCAGTTTGGAAACACTGCCCTGCCCTCCGCGAGGGCAGGGCAGCATTTTGTTGTGGCACGGCCAGCGCACCAACCTGGCGCACCAAGGGCATCATTCGGCAGCACCAGCAGCGCGCACAGGCACCAAACTGGCGCACCAGAATTTTCTGCCCTGCCCTCCGCGAGGGCAGGGCAGCATTCTACAGCACGCACTAACGCACCACGACCGCACCAAGGCTGCACGCACCAATTTTCTGCCCTGCCCTCCACAAGGGCAGGGCAGCCTCCTGGGAGCAACATGGGCCAAAATTCCATTTTAATTCAATTCCTCACCAAATTGAATCAAGGCCAACCAAACCCATTTCTCCTCAAATCCAAAGCAAGCAAAGCCCACATCATCACTCAAAGGCACATGGATCAATTAAATTAGGATTTTCATTTTTGTAATTTGTTTTAATTTCATTTTCATTTTATCTTGTAAAGCCTATATAAGGCATCACTTCCATCTTTGTAAGGAGGCCGGCTCCATTACGAATAGATAGCTCTCTCCTTTAGTTTTCTTTTCTGTTTTAAATCTTGAGTGAGATTGGAGGAATTCTGTTTCATTCTCACCTTGAGATCTCTTGGTTACTTTTTCTGCATAATTGAAATTCACATACTGCTTCATCTTCTCTTT
>NC_029772.3:48713332-48755879 GCF_000817695.3 Arachis duranensis | reverse complement strand
TTTATACCACGAAGATTCTGATTAAGGAATCTAAGAGATACTCATTCAATCTGATGTAGAACGGAGGTGGTTGTCAGGCACACGTTCATGGATTGAGGAAGGTGATGAGTGTCACGGATCATCACCTTGATGGTGTTTTTGTGGAAAAACGAATTTTCCAACACACAAATCCAACCGACAAGTGTACCGGGTCGCATCAAGTAGTAATAACTCACAAGAGTGAGGTCGATCCCACAGGGATTGATGGATCAAGCAACTTTAGTGGGTGATTAGTTTAGTCAAGCTAACATTGAGTGAATTGTGTGAAGTTGATCATCAAAAACTAAAATTGCAATGAATTTAAAGTGTAGAAAGTAAAAATGGACAGAAACTTAAAGAGCAAGAAATGTAAATTAACGGAATCTTAAATGACAAGAAATGTAAATTGCAAGAAATGTAAAAGGGAGTGGGTGCAGGGAAATTAAATGAAAGCATTAGATCCAAGCTTAGAACAATTGCAGGGATATTAAAGTGCTTGAAAGTAAATTAGAAGCAATAGAAACAGAAAGGTAAAAATGCAGATGAAATAAAAGCAGTAGATGTAAACAGCAAGGCAAAATTTCTTGAAGGAGCAAACAGAAATTAAGTTCAGCTGAAGTGCAGAATAAAATTGAAAATCTCAGGAAATCATAGAGACTAGAAAACAAGTCTAGATCTTAATTCCTTCCTTGATCAAAGTAGAAAGCATATTGAAGAAGAAAGAAAGATGGAAGCAGTAAATGAGAACGCAGATTCAACTTTCAATTCTTAGAAATTATGCAGAAGATGAACAAAGATGGATTTCAAATTAAAGATTGAAACAGAATTCCTCCAACCTCAATCCAAAATTTCAAAATAGCAATGAAAACTAAGAGAGAGAGCTCTAAAATCCTAATACTCCCTAGTGGAGCTAGCCTCCCCAGAGCTATCTATTCGTAATGGAGCCGGCCTCCTTACAAAGATGGAAGTGATGCCTTATATAGGCTTTACAAGATAAAATGAAAATGAAATTAAAACAAATTACAAAAATGAAAATCCTAATTTAATTGATCCATGTGCCTTTGAGTGATGATGTGGGCTTTGCTTGCTTTGGATTTGAGGAGAAATGGGTTTGGTTGGCCTTGATTCAATTTGGAGAGGAATTGAATTTAAATGAAATTTTAGTTGAATTTTGGCCCATGTTGCTCCCAGGAGGCTGCCCTGCCCTTGTGGAGGGCAGGGCAGAAAATTGGTGCTTGCAGCCTTGGTGCGGTCGTGGTGCGTTGGTGCGTGCTGCAGAATGCTGCCCTGCCCTCGCGGAGGGCAGGGCAGAAAATTCTGGTGCGCCAGTTTGGTGCCTGTGCGCGCTGCTGGTGCTGCCGAATGATGCCCTTGGTGCGCCAGGTTGGTGCGCTGGCCGTGCCACAACAAAATGCTGCCCTGCCCTCACGGAGGGCAGGGCAGTGTTTCCAAATTGAAGTCCCGTGTTCGAGACTTGGGCGATACACACGCTACCCATTTTCCTTGGCTTTCTTGGCACCATAATGAAGCCTAGTTCCTTGCTTCCTCATGGCCCTTAAAGATGCCTTTCTTTCCTACCTCAATTGTATCCCAAATATGGATTGCTATATATCGTTGGAAAGCTCTGAATGTCAGCTTTCCAACGCAACTAGAAGCACATCAATCGGACATCTGTAGCTCAAGTTATAGCCCTTTGAAGTAGGCATGGTCATGCTGTGAGCGGCCAGATTTTAACTTAGCGAAAATTTGCTCCAACCTCACTTTGTTTCATCATGATTCTGCCCTGCCCTTGGCAAGAGAAGGGCAGTGTGCGTGCTGGCTGCTTCCTTCTTTGATTTGGTCATGGGCCACGCTTTTAAAAGCGTGGCCTAAGGCTCCAAAGTGTACCCAACTTCAAAGTGTACCCCAAAGCTCTTTTTTTCTCCTTTTTTTTGTGCTTCTTTGCTTCTTTTTCTTCTTATTTTCTACAAGATTTATAAAATTAAAATATCAAGAAAATATATCATTTAAGTACAAAAGCATTCAATATTTAAGCACAAATTATCAATTTCTTGTATGAAAAGCATAGAAAAATAGGTATATGATGACATGTCATCAAGATGCTTTAAAGAAACTTGTAGGTTAAGACAACTAACAAAGCTACGACTTCTAAATGCTTTGTTTTCAAGTATTACCACTTGATACATAAGCACCACAAGCATTTAATTAGAGGTTTTCATTAAGCTCATTTTTTTTTCTTTTCTTTGACTCTCTAATCATTGATGCTCATAGCCTTGAGCTTTGAGGGAGTGCTTTTGCATTTGAGCCTAGCCTTGACTTCTAAGTGTTTTGTTTTCAAGCATTTGGCTTGATACATAAACACCACAAGCACTTAGCAAATAAATTGCCATTGGTACTCAGAGCCTTCAGCTTTCTCATTCTTTCCCTTTTTCCTTTTTTGCTTTTTTTTTTGGCATTTACTTCCTTCAAGTTTTTCATGATTTCAAAAGATTTCACAAAATGTACAAGATGAAAAACTTCAATTAAATAAAATCCAATGCAATTGAGCAACAATCAATCACACTAGCTTTCCAATACTTGTATGCACATGCTAAATTCTTCTTTAATTCCTTGTTTGTTTATGATCATGATGCTTTACTGCTTTTGAATTCACAAAACTCAAGTTGGTAGTCATAATGTCACAACAACATATTTCAAATCAAATTCAAGCTATGCTTAGTCGTACCACACATGTATACAGAAAATATAAAGACAATCATGTAATTTAAAGTGCTGGAAATAAATGAGAAGAAAAGGAACTCTACAACCTTGTAGTTCATCTTCACTTTTGTTGTCATTTTCCTCCCATTATTCTCCTTCCCATACCAACTCAGAATGCTTGCTCATCCTCAAGCAACAATTAGAACAATGGCTATGGGGCTAAGATGGATCATGAATGTCTTGCACAATGATATGTTAGTAGCACATGTGTTTCAATCAAGCAAAATTGAGGATAACAATCAAGGCACGGAGAAATAAAAACACTATGATTGCAAGCATAAGATGGTGTGCATGATACATTGCATAAAAAAAATATAAGTGGCACACCAAACTTAGTGTGACACTTTCACTTGGAATTGATGCAAGTATGCATAAAAGATAAGTGGCACACCAAACTTAGTGTGACACTTTCAATTGGAACCAAATTTTGTTGCATAGCAACACCAAACTTAGAATACGACCATATGTCAAATTATTTGAGTTAAAACTAAACAAAAGAAACTGTTATATGTTAAATACAATCACCAAGCCAAGAATATGTCATGAATAAGGATCTCTTGGTGATGTATTAACAATAACAGTTAAGAAGCAAAATAAGTGGAAGTATTAAAAATAAAGAAATAACTAAAGTAAACAGAATAATAAAGTGTCAAACCAAAAGAAAAACAACACTGCAAAGGCCTTATGATTATGCAGACAAGTGGTGTTGCTTAATGAGTTGCATAGAAAAATAAGTGGCACACCAAACTTAGAATCTTGGTGCGTCACTTTCATTTTTGATTTGATGCAATCATCCAAAAAGATTGAAAACAATTTTGTTGCAAGGCAACACTGAACTTAGAATGTAACCATATGCCCATTTATTGAAATTTAAACAAGACAAGTACCTACGGTTGGGTTACCTCCCAACAAGTGCTCTTTTAGTGTCATTAGCTTGACATGTTGCTCTTCCCTTTCTTCCTCTTCTTCCAGTTTGTTAAGAGGAATGACTCCAAGAGGGGAGAAGTTTCAGCTAGTGTCCCCTGTCTTGGCTTCCTCTCAGCAAGCTTTCTTTTGTACATGGCTTGATTGAGCTTGCTTGCTATTGGTCCAGGGGTTGGATTGCTTGTGGTTGACCTCCTCTTGAATGTTGTCCTTGATAGCTTGGTCACAATCCTCTTCTCGGTGCTTTTGTTAATTGCCTTCACTTCCTTGAATTCAAGACTTGGTTGCTGTGTGATTATTGGAGTTTTGTATTCATCCAGAGCCTTTTGAATTGGTGGCTCCATGAGCTTTTCCTCTTTGTACTTCTCTGCTTCACTTGAGTTTGGAATGACTTCCTCACTTTCTTGCTCCTCCACTTCCTCCCTTGCACCCAACATTTGACTTAATAGTTCTTTTATGGAGGAGGTTTGTTGTTCTTCCCAAGATTTCTTCATCTCCTCTTCATATTTTTCGATCATATATTCAAGACGATCACAGGTTCAAGGGAAGTTTGTGAGGGTTGTGAATGTTCATGTTCCCTTTTCATCTCAAGTGCAGTTTCATTTCCAACCACCTCATTCTTCATTGAAAGTTCACTTGATGCAGTAGCCTCCTTATCTTGCTCTTCCACTTTATCCTTCAGAAATTTGTCTTCATCCTCACTGTTGGATGGTTCTAAGTTCCTCCTTGTTTGCTCTGAGGACTCATTCATCTTCTTGAATACGATTTCTGTCCAGGATTGGGGTTGTGTGTATCTTTCCACGAGTTTTCTATGTATTTCAATGGCTTGAAGGTAATCCTCATCTGTTTGTTCAAGAGATGAAGGTTGAGAGTAATCATAATCAAGTGATGAAGAACTTTCAAATGAGAAACTGGGACGTGAGGGTGGATGCTCTTCCATTCTCTGGTGATACTTCCATCCACCATGAGGATAATGATATGAATCATTTTGTGGTGGTGGTTGGTATCCCATATGATTTTCTTGCTCATCTTGTGTCTCTGAAGCAAATCTCCATGAATTGGAGTGCTCAGAATGTGTATTCTCTTGGTGATATTCCCAGCCACCATTAGAGATTGGTGATGGTGGGTAATATCCCATAAAATTTGTTTGATCATAAGATGAGTTGAACTCCATTTGAATTTTGTAAAACACAACACCACGGAAAATTGAAATTCATATCTCAGAGATGATTTTCTTAGTGAGGCAATAACTCAAACACCTTGGTTTCAACTTAGAACAGAGAACAAAAATAAAGAAAATGATTGATCTAGACTTCTCACCCACTTAATCATTGTTGATCTAAATCAATCCCTGGCAACGGCGCCAAAAACTTGATGGTGTTTTTGCGAAAAAATGAATTTCCAACACACAAATCCAACCGGCAAGCATATCGGGTCGCATCAAGTAGTAATAACTCACTTAGAGTGAGGTCGAACCCACTAAAATTGCTTGATCCATCAATCCCTGTGGGATCGACCTCACTCTAAGTGAGTTATTACTACTTGATGCGACCCGGTATGCTTGCCGGTTGGATTTGTGTGTTGGAAATTCATTTTTCCGCAAAAACACCATCAAGAGCGCTGCGGAACGATCATACAAAACAAATCTAGCACTTCCAGTAGCATCCTTAACATCTACTAAAACCTTGTACCTAAATTAAAACATAAAATAATTATAAGATCTTTTAACAATGAACTATTTTTACATATAAATTATATAACATAAGATATTTCTTAGAAGTAAATTGGACATACTTCTTCACAGCATTCTTTATTTTCCTTGCACATTCGAAACAACTGAAACGACTTCTAAAAAGCTCCAAAGGATAACCACAGACACATGAGTAGTACCACCAATCGAAATTGTTGCATAAACTTTTAATCTTTGCAACAAAATTGAAGAAACCATCCTATATCACAAATATTAAATTAGAAATAATTACAATGATGACCAACACAAAAAAAAAATTTTCAAAGAAAGACAACTATAATAAGCAAAGTTACACATAGTTTATAGCAATCATAAAAATGTTAAATTAAGTTCCACTAACCGCATCATTTTCTCTTAATTCCTTAATACTCCCATTCATAAAGAGATTGACAAAATCATCATCGACATCAGCAACAACAAATCCATTACCGAGGGTGATAGAGTCAATGAAATATAACTCAGAAGGATCCAATCTACATATTTTACAGTCACAAAAAAAGTTACTAAATACCAATATTAATATCAATATACACAAAATACACAACACCAATTAGAAGAAAAATTGATGCTCACCTAGTAATAAATCATACAGCCTTTGAAATATCAGGATTGATTATGATTTTGCTACAATCTATTACATTCTGTACTACAACCTTCCCTATTTTTGGTAAAATAAAAATAATCAAACTCATTATATTATTTTTCTGTGAAAAAAATAACATCAAAATAAACTTTTTCATCCGCAAACAATACTAATTGAAGTCATAAAATCAAATATTATTATCAATAGTATATTAATAAGGGCATAAACTTCTCTAACAATTTTTTTTGACTGAGTTATACTTCTTTAATTTGACAAAGTGAGAATAACTCAAAATATCATATTTATCACATGCTTCAGTGTTTCTAATCTTTTCATTATCTTTGTTTTTAACTTTTGAACTATTCATTTATAATTAGATTGACATTAATTAATACATTAACTTTATTCACACATTATAATAACCTACTAATTTTTTTATAAAACTTATGTAAATCAGGTGTAACTTAAATATTTGAAGCCATATGTTTAGTATTGAAATTCTTTACGAAACAACAAATTCTAAAAGAAAATTCAGAATACCTTCATAAATCTTGACCTTGACAGATTGTAGTAAAATGATTGGCGGTTGTGAGACAGCATTCATAAGAGCCAACCGCATCTTTGTTAAAAAATTTCCAAGTAAATTACAGATGAGATAAGAGCTGCAATATGATGTATTCAACATAAGTACTAACTAATTTGTTTATTAATAGACTCCATGAATACGAACATATAAAGAATGAAAAAAAATCCAAATCACATACTAAAAATTACAACAAACAATAAACAATCAAATAAAATGCTAACCCATTTGAATACAATTGGATGAGAACTAATTTAAACTTTTTCCCATTGTCAAGTTCAACATCAGAATAGTCACGAACACTTATCAAGAAACCCATGACATCTGATCACATCAAATAGAAAGAGATTAACACACAATGATAATTTATAACATACATATCCATTTTATTTGTGATTAGAATACACTTAAGATAGTAAATCATAATTATACCGATCAAGTATATTGAATCTTGTCCCATATGAACAACACTCTCAACAGTCTCTAATGAATATGAAGCCTTTGGAAAATGAACATTAGAAATTGGAATAACCTCCGTGTCAAACCGAAAAAGCAACTTATATCGATGCTTTACAACTTTTGCTGCACCAATATTCAGAACTACCGTGATTCGAGATATAGAATACAGCTCTCCTTCTTTGAGAATTTCTCCGAATTGATTAATGACCTCCTTCTTCAAAGTACAATGTATCTTGTTCAACTTCATAAATCACATGACACCAAACACAATTTACAAATTTAAACAACAAAGTTCGTAGCATACAGTGTCTTGTTCACATGCAAACACAATACTATCACCACTAATAAGAAAGATTAAAGATCAAAACATATTAGGAGTTTCAACTTGAAAATTTAGATATGTATTAACCATGTGAAAAACGGAATAAACATTAAAATATTAAGAAGACCACAATAAATATAATTTGTTAAAAATAATAAGTTAGTTTCCTAATTTGATTCCATTTAATTTTTAAAAATGCAAATGAGATTAAGTGCAAATTTAATTGAAGGCACAACTCAAGCTACCACCGCCACCATTCATGGATCCTAATGTTGCAAAATCCATAAGATTTTTTTATAGTAATCACACAAGCCGCGCTCTGTTTCACTTTATTGGGTAAGTGATATGTTTTTATGAATTATTTTATTTTATATATATGGGATAACCGTCCAAGCAGTTGGAAAATTAAACTGCATTTAGAATTGCTTCCTCTAGTGTCTTCTAAAGGGTACAAAAACCAACCATTGATGTAATCATATTAAAATTTAATTGAGAATAAAATAATTTTAAAAGAATAATATATTAGTTTTCTAATTAAAATTGTAATAAATTATTATTTGTCTCTTAAGTAGTTTGATTCTTTTGATAAAATTGCTTGTTAAAAAAATGGTATATGTAACACCCTACTACACAGAGTTTTATGCTTAAGTCGTAGAACAGAGGTAGTGTGGTGTTACGGACCTCTAAACAGCAAAATAAATACATAATAGAGAAGATGATAATATACTAGGAGCCTTGAAACAAAACGGTAAACAAAAATCGCAAAAATGAAAAGCGCAACGCTCAATGGAAATGATTACTCGCATGCTAAGAAACCTAATAGGGACATGATAAAGATAAGCAAAAGAATAAAGGAAAGCCAAGGAAACAGCTGATGAGCGAATAACTTATACGCTTCTTGGCATTGTTTTTAGGTAGTTTTTAGTAGGATCTAGCTACTTTTAGGGTTGTTTTTATTAGTTTTTATGCAAAATTCACATTTCTGGACTTTACTATGATTTTGTGTGTTTTCTGTGAATTTAGATATTTTTTGGCTGAAATTGAGGGACCTGGGCAAAAATCTGATAGGAGGCTGACAAAGGACTGCTGATGCTGTTGGATTCTGAACTCCCTGAAATCGAAATAAATTTTCTGGAGCTACAAAACTTCAAATGGCGCGATTTTAATTGCGTTGGAAAGTAGACATCCAGGGCTTTCCAGTAATAGATAATAGTCCATACTTTATTCGAATTTAGATGACGCAAACTGGCGTTCAACGCCAGTTCAATGTAGCATTCTGGAGTAAAACGCCAGAAACACGTCACAAACCAGAGTTAAACGCCAAAAACATGTTACAACTTGGCGTTTAACTCCAAGAGAAGCCTCTGCATGTGTAAAGCTCAAGCTCAGCCCAAGTACACCCCAAAGTGGGCCCCAGAAGTAGATTTCTGCACTTAGACTTATTTTTGTAAACCCTAGTAGCTAGTTTAGTATAAATAGGACCTTTTTACTATTGTCTTTGACGAGATCTGGGGACGAGCTTTTGGAACATCTTTTATTATTGTTAGTCCTTAGACACTGGGGGCTGGCCTCACGACCATGCCTACCTTATTATCACTTATGTATTTTCAACGGTGGAGTTTCTACACACCATAGACTAAGGTGTGGAGCTCTGCTGTTCCTCGAGTATTAATGTAATTACTATTATTCTTCTATTCAATTCAGCTTATTCTTATTCTAAGATATTCACTGCACTTCAACATGATGAATGTGATGATCTGTGACACTCATCATCATTCTCACCTATGAACGTGTGACTGACAACCACTTCCATTCTACCTTAGATCGAGCGTGTATCTCTTAGCCTCCATTCCGAAAGATCGGAGTCTTCGTGGTATAAGCTAGAATTATTGGTGGGCATTCCTAAGATCCGGAAAGTCTAAATCTTGTCTGTGGTATTCTGAGTAGGATCTGAGATGGGATGACTGTGACGAGCTTCAAACTCGCGAGTGTTGGGCGTAGTGACAGATGCAAAAGGATCATTGGATTCTATTCCAACATGATCGAGAACCGACAAATGATTAGCCATGCGTTGACAGCGCATTCGGACCATTTTCACTGAGAGGACGGGAGGTAGCCATTGACAACGGTGAAACCCAACATACGGCTTGCCATGGAAAGGAGTAATAATGATTGGATGAAAGCAGTAGGAAAGCAGAGATTCAGAAGAACACAGTATCTTCATGATCTTATCTGAAATTCCCACCAATGAATTACATAAGTATCTCTATCTTTATTTTATGCTTTATTTATCTTTATATTCGAAAACCACTATAACCATTTGAATCCGCCTGACTGAGATTTACAAGATGACCATAGCTTGATTCATACCAACAATCTCCGTGGGATCGACCCTTACTCACGTAAGGTTTATTACTTGGACGACCCAGTGCACTTGCTGGTTAGTTGTGCGAAGTTGTGAAGAATGTGTGTGAACCATAGTATTGTGCACCAAGTTTTTAGAGCCATTACTAGGAATTGTTCGAGTTATGAAAAGTATGAGTCACAATTTTGCCTATCAAGTTTTTGGCGCCGTTGCCGGGGATTGTTTGAGTTTGGACAACTGACGGTTCATCTTGTTGCTCAGATTAGGTAATTTTCTTTTCAAAAAGTTTTCAAAAATCTTTTCAAAATTTTTCTTCTTTTTCATTTTTCTAAAAATAGTTTAAAAAAATCCAAACAATTATAAAATCATAAAATCAAAAATAACTTGTGTTTCTTGTTTGAGTCTAGTGTCAATTTTTAAGTTTGGTGTCAATTGCATGTTTTTTAAATTTGTGCATTTTTCGAAAAACTCATGCATGATATTCTTCATGATCTTCAAGTTGTTCTTGATAAGTCTTCTTGTTTGATCTTCATATTTTCTTGTTTTGTGTCTTTTGTTGTTTTTCATATGCATTCTTTAATTCATAGTGTCTAAACATGAAAAATTTCTAAGTTTAGTGTCTTGCATGTTTTTCTTTTCTTGAAAATTTTTAAAAAATAAGTCTTGATGTTCATTATGATCTTCATAATGTTCTTGGTGTTCATCTTGACATTCATAGTGTTCTTGCATGCATCATTGATTTTGATCCAAAATTTTCATGTTTTGGGTCATATTTGTGTTTTTCTCTCTCCTCATTAAAAATTCAAAAATAAAAAATATCTTTCCCTTATTTTACTCATAAATTTCGAAATCTTTGGGTTGACTTAGTCAAAATTTTTTTTAAAGTAAGTTGTTTCTTGTTAGTCAAGTCAAGATTTCAATTTTAAAAATCTTATCTTTTCAAAATCTTTTTCAAAATCAAATCTTTTCTTTTTCCTTTTGTTGTTTTCGAAAATTTTTTAAAATTGATTTTCAAAATCTTTTTCTTATCTTTATTTCATGATTTTCAAAAAACTTTACTAACAATTAATGTGATTGATTCAAAAATTTGAAGTTTGTTACTTTCTTGTTAAGAAAGGTTCAATCTTTAAATTCTAAAATCATATCTTTTAGTTTCTTGTTAGTCAAGTAATCAATTTTAATTTTAAAAATAAAATCTTTTTGATTTCTTTTTTTTTAAAAAAAAATCTTTTTCAAAATAAATTTCAATCATATCTTTTCAAACATATCTTTTTCAAATCATATCTTTTTCAAAATCAATTTCAAAATCTTTTCTAACTTCTTACCTTTTCAAAATTGATTTTCAAATCTTTTTCAATTAACTAATTGACCTTTTGTTTGTTTTACTAATTCTTATCTTTTTCAAAACCACCTAACTACTTTTCTCTCCCTAATTTTCGAAAATCACCTCCCTTTTTTAAAAAAATTCTTTTTAATTAACTAATTGTTTCAAATTGTAATTTTAATTTTATTTCTTCTCTTAATTTTTGAAAATCACTAACCTTTTTTTTCAAAAATAATTTTCGAAATTCTTCCCCTCTCATATCTTCCTATTTATTTATTTAATTACTAACACTTCTCTTCATCTAAAAATTCAAACCCTCTCTTCTCCTTTGTGTTCGAATTTTTCTCCTCATTTTTCTATTCTTTTCTTCTTCTACTCACATAAAGGAATCTCTATACTGTGACATAGAGGATTCCTCTTCTTTTCTGTTCTCTTCTTTTTCATATGAGCAGGAGCAAGGATAAGGACATTCTTGTTGAAGCAGATCCTGAACCTGAAAGGACTCTGAAGAAGAAGCTAAGAGAAGCTAAAGCACAACAATCCAGAGAAAACCTTACAGAGAATCTCGAAAAAGAAAGAGACATGGCCGAACCCAACAATAATGCAAGGAGGATGCTTGGTGATTATACTACACCTACTTCCAATTTTTATGGAAGAAGCATCTCAATCCCTGCCATTGGAGCAAACAATTTTGAGCCGAAGCCTCAACTAGTTACTCTAATGCAACAGAACTGCAAGTTTCATGGACTTCCATCAGAAGATCCCTATCAATTTTCAACTGAATTTTTGTAGATCTGTGATACTGTTAAGACTAATGGAGTAGATCCTGAAGTCTACAGGCTCATGCTTTTCCCTTTTGCTATAAGAGACAGAGCTAGAATATGGTTAGACTCACAACCTAAAGATAGCCTGGACTCTTGGGATAAGCTGGTCACGGCCTTCTTGGCCAAGTTCTTTCCTCCTCAAAAGCTGATCAAGCTTAGAGTGGATGTTCAGACCTTCAAGCAAAAAGATGGTGAATCCCTCTATGAAGCTTGGGAAAGATACAAGCAGTTGACCAAAAAGTATCCTTCTGACATGCTTTCAGAATGGACCATCTTGGATATATTCTATGATGGTCTATCTGAATTCTCTAAGATGTCACTGGACCATTCTGCAGGTGGATCCATTCACCTAAAGAAAATGCCTGCAGAAGCTCAAGAACTCATTGACATGGTTGAAAATAACCAATTCATGTACACCTCTGAGAGGAATCCTGTGAGTAATGGGATGCCTCAGAAGAGTGAAGTTCTTGAAATTGATGCTCTGAATGCCATATTGGCTCAGAGCAAAATGTTGAATCAGAAAGTCAACATGATTTCTCAAAGTCTGAATGGATAGCAAAATGCATCCAACAGTCTAAAGAAGCATCTTCTGAAGAAGAAGCTTATGATCCTAAGAACCCTGCAATGGCAGAGGTGAATTACATGGGTGAAGCCTATGAAAACACCTATAATCCCTCATGGAGAAATCATCCAAATTTCTCATGAAAGGATCAACAAAAGCCTCAACAAGGCTTTAATAATGGTGGAAGAAACAGGTTTAGCAATAGCAAGCCTTTTTCATCATCTTCTCAGCAACAGACAGAGAATTTTGAGCAGAGCCCCCCTAGCTTAGCAAACATAGTCTCTTATCTATCTAAGGCCACTTTAAGTTTCATGAATGAAGCAAGGTTCTCCATTAGAAACTTGGAGGCACAAGTGGGTCAGCTGAGTAAGAAAATCACTGAAACTTTTCCTAGTATTCTCCCAAGCAATACAGAAGAGAATCCAAAAAGAGAGTGCACGGCCATTGATATAATCAAAATGGCCGAATCCAAAGAGGAATGGGAGGATGTGAATCCTAATGAGGAAGACCTCATGGGATGTCCTCTTGACAGAAAGGAGTTCCCTATTGAGGACCTAAAGGAATCTGAGGCTCATATAGAGACCATAGAGATTCCATTAAACTTTCTTCTGCCATTCATGAGCTCTGAGAACTATTCTTCCTCTGAAGAGGATGAAGATGTAACTGAAGAGCAAGTTGCTCAATATCTAAGAGCCATCATGAAGTTGAATGCCAAGTTGTTTGGTAATGAGACTTGGGAAGATGAACCTCCCTTGCTCATTAGTGAACTGAATACATGGGTTCAACAAACTTTACCTCAAAAGAAACAAGATCCTAGTAAATTCCTAATACTGTGTACCATAGGCACCATGATCTTTGAGAAGGCTCTGTGTGACCTGGGGTCAGGTATAAATCTTATGCCACTCTCTGTAACGGAGAAACTGGGGATCTTTGAGGTACAAGCTGCAAGAATCTCATTAGAGATGGCAGACAAGTCAATAAAACAAGCTTATGGATTGGTAGAGGATGTGTTAGTGAAGGTTAAAGACCTTTACATCCCTGCTGATTTCATAATCCTATACACTGGGAAGGATGAGGATAAATGCATCATCCTTGGAAGATCCTTCCTAGCCACAGCAGGAGCTGTGATTGATCTTGACAGAGGAGAGCTAGTCCTTCAATTGAATAGGGACTACCTTGTGCTTAAAGCTCAAGGATCTTCCTCTGCAACCATGAAGAGGAAGCATGAAAAGCTTCTCTCAATACAGAGTCAAACAAAGCCCCCACAATCAAACTCTAAGTTTGGTGTTGGGAGGCCACAACCAAACTCTAAGTTTGGTGTTGAACCCCCATATTTAAACTCTAAGTTTGGTGTTGGGAGGTCCCAACAATGCTATAAGTTTGGTGTTAGCTCCATGAGAGCTCACTGTCAAGCTATTGACATTAAAGAAGCGCTTATTGGGAGGCAACCCAATTTTTATTTATCTATATTTCTATTGTTCTTTTATGTTTTATTAGGTTTATGATCATGTGGAGTCACAAAACAATTGCAAAAATTAAAAACAGAATAAAAAATAGCAGAAGAAAAAGCACACCCTGGAGGAAGAGCTGTCTGGCATTTAAACACCATAAACAAGCATCTGTCTGGCGTTTAACGCCAGAAACTAGCACCAAGCTGGCGTTTAACGCCAGAAACAAGCATCAAGCTGGCGTTAAAATCCAGAAACAGGCTACATATGGGTGTTTAATGCCAAAAACAAGCATCAGGCTGGCATTAAACGCCAAAACAGGCTACATCTGGGTGTTTAACGCCAGAAACAAGCATCAGGCTGGCGTTAAACTCTAGGATTGCATACAGAGGGCATTTTACACGCCTAAAAGGTGCAGGGATGAGAAATCCTTGACACCTCAAGATCTGTGGATCCCACAGGATCACCTCAGGATCTGTGGACCCCACAGGATCCCCACCTACTCCACTTCTCTCTTCTTCACACAATCCAATAACTCTGTACCCTTCACCAATCACCTCAATCTATCTTCCCCATTACCCTTTCATCAATCACATCCATTGACTCTTCCCCAAAACCCCACCTACCTTTAAATTCAAAATCTCTTTCCCACCCAAACCCACCCTAAATGACCGAACCCACAACCCTCTCCCTCCACTATATAAACCCCTCTATCCTTCTTCATTTTCACACAACACTACCCTCTCTTCTCCCCCTTGATCGAAACCCACACCTCTCTCCCTCTCCTCCATATCTTCTTCTTCTTCTATTCTTTCTTCTTTTGCTCGAGGGCGAGCAACTTTCTAAGTTTGGTGTGGTAAAAGCATAGCTTTTTTGTTTTTCCATAACCATTGATGGCACCTAAGGCCAGAGAAACCTCAAGAAAGAGGAAAGGGAAGGCAATTGCTTCCACCTCTGAGTCATGGGAGATGGAGAGATTCATCTCAAAAGCCCATCAAGACCATTTCTATGAAGTTGTAGCCAAGAAAAAGGTGATCCCTGAGGTCCCTTTCATGCTCAAGAAAAATGAGTATCCGGAGATCCGACATGAGATCCGAAGAAGAGGTTGGGAAGTTCTCACCAACCCCATTCAACAAGTCGGAATCTAAATGGTTCAAGAGTTCTATGCAAATGCATGGATCACTAGGAACCATGATCAAAGCATGAACCCAAACCAAAAGAATTGGCTTACAATGGTTAGGGGGAAATGCTTAGATTTCAATCCGAAGAACGTAAGGTTGGCGTTCAACTTGCCTATGATGCAAGAAGATGCATGCCCCTACATTAGAAGGGTCAACTTTGATCAAAGGTTGGACCAAGTCCTCATGGACATATGTGTGGAAGGAGCTCAATGGAAAAGAGACTCAAAAGGCAAGCCGGTTCAATTGAGAAGACTGGACCTTAAGCGTGTGGCTAGAGGATGGTTGGAGTTCATCCAACGCTCCATCATCCCCACTAGCAACCGATCCGAAGTAACTGTGGATCGGGCCATCATGATCCATAGCATCATGATTGGAGAGGAGGTAGAAGTTCATGTAGTCATCCCTCTAGAACTCTACAAAGTAGCCAAAAAAGCCCTCCACCTTGGCAAGGCTAGCTTTTCCTCATCTCATTTGCCATCTATGCAACATAGCTAGAGTTGTCATAGAAGGAGACATCCTCATTGAAGAGGACAAGCCCATCACTAAAAAGAAGATGAAGCAAAAAAGAGAGCCCATTCATGGATCTCAAGAGACGCATGAGGAAGCTCATCATCAAGAAATCCCTGAGATGCCTCAAGGGATGCATTTTCCTCCAAACAACTATTGGGAACAACTCAACACTTCTCTAGAAGGATTGAATCATAACATGAACAAATTAAGGGTGGAACACCAAGAGCACTCCATCATTCTCAATGAGATTAGAGAAGATCAAAGAGTTATGAGGGAGGAGCAACAAAGGCAAGGAAGAGACATAGAGGAGCTCAAGAACACCATTGGTCCTTCAAGAAGAAGGTGCCACCATCACTAAGGTAGACTCATTCCTTAACTTCCTTGTTCTTATCTCTCTGTTTTTCGGTTTTTGAGCTTCACGTTTGTCTATGTTTGTGTCTTTATTACATGATCATTAGTGTCTAGTGTCTATGTCTTAAGGCTATGAATAATTCCATGAATCCTTCACCTTTCTTAAATGAAAAATGTTTTTAATACAAAAGAATAAGAAGTACATGAGTTTCGAATTCATCCTTGAAATTAGTTTAATTATATTGATGTGTCTGTGGCATTTATGTATCCGGTGGTAATACTAGAAAACAAAGTACTTAGGGCCACGGCCAAGACTCATAAAAGTAGCTGTGTTCAAGAATAAACATACTTAACTAGGAGAATCAATAACACTATCTGAACTCTGAGTTCCTATGGATGCCAATCATTCTAAACTTCAAAGGATAAAGTGAGATGCCAAAACTGTTCAGAAGCAAAAAGCTACAAGTCCCACTCATCTAATTAGAACTAATATTCATTGATATTTTGAGATTTATAATATATTCTCTTCTTTTTATCCTATTTGATTTTCAGTTGCTTGGGGACAAGCAACAATTTAAGTTTGGTGTTGTGATGAGCGGATAATTTATACGCTTTTTGGCATTGTTTTTAGGTAGTTTTTAGTAGGATCTAGCTACTTTTAGGGATGTTTTTATTAGTTTTTATGCAAAATTCACATTTCTGGACTTTACTATGAGTTTATGTGTTCTTCTGGGATTTCAGGTATTTTCTGGCTGAAATTGAGGGACCTGAGCAAAAATCTGATAGGAGGCTGACAATGTTGGATTCTGACCTCCCTGCACTCGAAATGGATTTTTCGGAGCTACAGAATTCCAAATGGCGCGCTCTCAATTGCGTTAGAAATTAGACATCCAGGGCTTTCCAGCAATATATAATAGTTCATACTTTATTCGAGTTTAGATGATGCAAACTAACGTTCAACGCCAGCTCCATGCTGCATTCTGGAGTAAAACGCCAGAAACACGTCAACCAGAGTTAAAGGCCAAAAACACGTTACAACTTGGTGTTTAACCCCAAGAGAAGCCTCTGCACGTGTAAAGCTCAAGCTCAGCCCAAGCACACACCAAAGTGGGCCCCGAAAGTGGATTTCTGCACTTAGACTTATTTCTGTAAACCCTAGTAGCTAGTTTAGTATAAATAGGACCTTTTTACTATTGTCTTTGACGAGATCTAGGGAAGAGCTTTTGGAACATCTTTGATTATTGTTAGTCCTTAGACACTGGGGGCTGGCCTCACGGCCGTGCCTACCTTATTATCACTTATGTATTTTCAACGGTGGAGTTTCTACACACCATAGATTAAGGTGTGGAGCTCTGCTGTTCCTTGAGTATTAATGCAATTACTATTATTCTTCTATTCAATTCAGCTTATTCTTATTCTAAGATTTTCGCTGCACTTCAACATGATGAATGTGATGATCCGTGACACTCATCATCATTCTCACCTATGAACGCGTGACTGACAACCACTTCCGTTGTACCTTAGATCGAGCATGTATCTCTTAGCCTCCATTCCGAAAGATCGGAGTCTTCGTGGTATAAGCTAGAATTATTGGCGGCCATTCCTAAGATTCGGAAAGTCTAAACCTTGTCTGTGGTATTCTGAGTATGATCTGAGATAGGATGACTGTGACGATCTTTAAACTCACGAGTGTTGGGCATAGTGACAGACGCAAAAGGATCACTGGATTTTATTTCAACATGATCGAGAACCGACAAATGATTAGCCATGCGTTGACAGTGCATTCGGACCATTTTCACTGAGAGGACGGGACGTATCCATTGACAACGGTGATACCTAACATACAGCTTTCCATGGAAAGGAGTAAGAATGATTGGATGAAAGCAGTAGGAAAGTAGAGATTCAGAAGGAACATAGTATCTTCATGCGCTTATCTGAAATTTCCACCAATGAATTACATAAGTATCTCTATCTTTATTTTATGATTTATTTATCTTTATATTCGAAAACCACTATAACCATTTGAATCCGCCTGACTGAGATTTACATGATGACCATAGCTTGCTTCAACCAACAATCTTCGTGGGATCGACCCTTACTCACGTAAGGTTTATTACTTGGACGACCCAGTGCACTTGCTGGTTAGTTGTGCGAAGTTGTGAGGAATGTGTGTGAACCATAGTATTGTGCACCAAGTTTTTGGAGCCATTACTAGGAATTGTTCGAGTTATGATCTCTCCCTCAACCTCTAAGAGGAGCAGCATACATAAGTTACTTAGAGAGTAAGCTAAATACATATATACATATATACAAACAGAAAACCAAAATACACCCAAGTACTACTTCGCGTCCCAAGATCCAGACGCCTAGCGAGGAGCCTCTTGACCTGCATATAAAAAACAACAATACAATATGTAATGAGAACCGGAGGTTCTCAGCATGGTAAAAGTGCCACGCATATAATAAATAAGGCCTTGAGAATGCCATAGGCAATCCTAGAACTCTGTTATTCAGTTATCCAACTTAAGTACTAAATAGAAGCCATAAACAGGGGGTATGTATTCTAAATCTACCTAACTTACTCATGTTGAATCCTAACCTAACACCAAACCATTTCTCCATCTCCTTCATCCCTCCATCATCTATAATGCAACAGAAACAAGCAACCAAACAAGTTCACACACAAGTAAAGAGTAGATATTACAAATAGCAAGTGTAACAGGTAGCAGGTGATATATATCAATTAGGCAAACCCAGGAAATGCATAGCAATCAAAACAAACAAATGCATATGATGCATGCCTGTCCTATGGCTAATGGGACCCATCTGTCAGTTATCCAGCCAACCCGACAAGTCCGAAAATCTTAGACTATCCACCATCGTGCATCCCCAAGAGTCTATGCATAGAGTTCACATTCAATCATCATATAATCACTCAATAGGGGCTATCCATACCCGGGAATTTATACGTGCCCGGTCACCCTTACGACGTAGGGTCAACAGAGTATCGAGATTCAACCTAGAACACGTGGTGGCGAGCCACGGTTTTTACCCAGGGAAACTCGTATCTCATATATCATTATTCATAAGCCAGGGCAATTTCATTATCAATACATCTTCAAATATCAAGCCTTAGCGTTAAACTTCGTTAATATTCTTATTCTCTTCATAAAAGCCACCATTTACAACTTTCTTCACCCTCAAGTTATCTTGTTTTCCTATCTTCTTTTATCTACTGGACTTAGAACCATACTTTAAGCCTTAAAGGGAAGAAAATGGAGGTTTAGAAGTGGTAAATTGGTCTAAAAATAGTCAAAACCAGTTTTTGCAGCAGGCAGCATCCACGCGTACGCGTAGGCCACGTGCACGCGTGGAGCGTGCATCAAGTCATGCGTATGCGTGAGTCATGCGTATGCATGAATATGCACACACGCGTACGCATGCCTCTCCCGCATACGTCGCCAAAATTCCCTCATACATCAATAACCCTTCATTTGTTTATATCAACTCTTTACCAATACCAACCTTTATCATATATTTATCAACCTTCGATCAACATGTACCAATTAAATGCCATTAACATAAATCAACCCTTCATACACATTAATCCATCAACTTGACATAACAACTCTCTATTAACAAACACCAACCTTAATTCATCAATATACATCAACATCAACACAACCCATCATAAGCAAGTTCAAGAGCATAACAATTAATAACCTCAATACCTCATAATTCCAATATATGTTCATTAACAATTTATTCTCACAACATTGAAAAACTACTCATTAAATGCAATTAACAAATTCAGCTTCTCTTATGGTTCCTCTAACCTAAGTTTTCACAACACCGTAAATATTAAACGTGCAAAACTTAAACCATACCTTGGCCGATCACTTAGTTCACCCAAGGCAGCCTCACAACACAAAATTATAGCCCCTTCAAACTCAATTAAAACAGACCCAAACCAAGCTTTGATCACCAACAAGCCTCCACTTACTCCCAATTCAATTCCAATGCTTATATACCCACTCAATCTACATATAATACATATACATGTTCCAATTTCAGTTTTTCCTTTACAAATACAAGATTGAGCTAGGGTTAAGGTGTTCTTACCATACCTATATGCTCAATAGCTTGAGCACACAAGTCCCAGAAGCTAACTTGAACCTAGAACACAAAAATTGGAGAAGATTCACTATAGGTTTTCAATTTCACCAAAGAAAGAGGGATAGAGATTCTGAACCAAATATGAAGCTTAACAGTGAAATTGTTTAGATAGAAAGGTAGAGCTCGACGCACTGAGCGCGTGGCCGCAAACGGTGCGGCGATTGGAGCCCGGACGGAGGAGTTATGGTGGATCAAAGGTTGTGAGGATTGAGAGCTCCTCCTCCCTTCCCCAATTCTGTTTGTGTTCGTTTCATGCAATGGGGAAGAAGAAGCTGCTGTTTTGTTTAAATCTTTGGTTCTGGTTGGACCTATGGGCCCGGTTTGGCCCTAGTTCAACCAGTTCAGCCCTTCCGGTCCGATTTTGCGCCAAATTTTCGAAATTGATCAGGAGCTCTATCCTATTTTAATATTAGTTTTGCATTTTTAGCTTTCCTAATTAAAATTCAATTTATTAACTAATTATTTACCAATTTTAGCGGGGTTTATAGTATATTAATTTTCTAATTAAAATTGTACCAGTTTACAAAAAAATGCACTATCTTTTTATAACTAACAAATAATTTATATATTCATTCCAATTTTTCTTAAAAACATTATTTGAAGTTTGATCCTTAAATTTTTTATTATTTTTTTAATTGATTGCCATTGGCAAAAAAAAAAAACGAGTTAGCATAAAATTAATAATTATAAAAGATAAAAAAACCTTATTTTTAAATAAATTTACAAAAAATCGCTTCAAAATATGACTGAATTATTTTTTTTACCATGAAAACAAATTTGTTCCTCTCACACTAATTAAGAAATAACGTAACACACTCCAATTTCTAAGGAAAATTGTTTAATTTCATAAATTATGTGACACAATACAATATAAAATGATAAACTACGTAGTCTAGAATATAAAGCTTGGTTAGCAATTGGAATTTTTATAGAACTTGTTGAACTCAACTACTTTTAAGAAAGTGCACACAAATTGATTAAGTTAAAATCACAATTATTCAATTATTTTGATAAACTTTTAGGATTTTCAAACTCCAAGTTAAGTATCCAAAAGTATACACCCAAACTTTTGACAAGAAACAAAAAAGAACATTCAAACCTTTTAATAAGAAAATATAAAAAACTAAAATTTAGACCATGTCATTTCACTAAATAGGCAATATCCAATTCAAGTGACTAATTGAAGAAACTAAATTTTAATTAAACTGATTTGAACACACAGACTACACTTTTACGCTATTCAAATTACTTTAGCATTTTTACCCCAGAATAAAATCCACAAACGACACAGGAAAACTGAGAACAAAGAATGAAATAAAAGTTATGCATCTTCGAACCGAACATAAAAGGTAGAAATAATACACCAAAACTCAGAACAAATTATACAGAAAATTTAGACTTTATTATGAGTAAACTTTTTCTTGAGAAACTATAAAGCATGTCATTTCACTAAATGAGTATGTCATTTTCAAAAATCACTAAATGAGAACTACGACAGCATGTGAGATAAGAAACTAAATAAAGATATGTAGGATACCAAATATAAAATTGAAAGAGAAACAAAAATTAAGCAAATAATGAGACTAAGTAGTATTAGTATTGAAGTATTCAGATGCATGTATACATGTGGTTGCATCATTTCAATTTATGGTCCCCCATGATCCAACTGATTGAATATGGTCAATGGCTCAAACCCATTAACATCTCTTACTGATGCACCATTCGAGCATAAAATGTAATCTGTATCAAAATATTCTATTTACTTTTTTTGTCACCAAATGTATTCAACCATAAGTCATGAGCTGAATATAACAAAACAAACGTTTGATGTCCTAATTCATATTCAACAATCTCTCTCAATAATTTCAATGTAGTCAAAATGTGAGATTAGAGTATATATATATATATATATATCAAAAACTATACAGCTAGGATTTTTTAGTAAATTTGGGTGTTTATTTGTCTTGGATCAATGTTCTTGTAGAGGAAAAAGCATAAAGTAGTTTTTAGCAACATCTCAAGCATTGGCGTATTCTAGAGTGACACACAAGTTAAACGAAAATTCAACTCAAGTAAGAAAAATGAATTTGAGACCTTTCAATCGGAATAAATAAGTGTAATTCAACTCAGGTGAGCATTCAAAACAATTAAATATTTCTTAATCTGGTTTTATTGTATAAAAGTCCTACTTTTAAGCAATTAAAGATACTTTAAGAGCCACACATAATACAACAAATTAGAAAATAAAGGACAACGAACAAAATGAAATGTCAGCCTTTTATAGATGGTTATGATAAGATATTGTTCAACTTTTTGAATTACGTGTCACCAAATACAATATAAAAATTTAAACTACTTAGTCCAAATCATAAAGGTTGATTTGCAATTGTGATTTTTATAAAACTTGTTACACTCAATCACCTTTAATAACGTGCACACAAACTGATTAAATTAAAACCACACATGTTCACTTATTTTCAAAAACTTTTAGCATTTTTAAACTCAAGATTAAAGATCCAAAGAATAGAACCAAACTCTTTACAACGAAAATAAAATACCTTGAAACCTTTTGATGAAAAAATATAAAAAACTGAAATTTGCAAGCATGTTGTTAATACACCAAAACTCCGAACAAATTATACACAAATTTCAGCCCATATTATGAGTAAAAATTTACTTGAGAAACTTTAAAGCTTGTCATTTCACTAAATAAGCATTGTCCTATCCAAAGAACACATTAAAACTAAACCAGCATGATTGACTGTCTAGTTCTTTTGAATCCATGTCCTTGTAGAATAAAAAAATAAAGTAGTAAATAGCAAAATTTTAGTTATCAATAGATTTCAAAGAGCAACACAAGTTACACAAAGCAAGTGATCAGCATATCCATGTCTTTGTATTAAATAACATGTTTGAAAGAATGACAAATGAAGAAATTCACAGAAAAATTGCCAAGGATGAAATTGTGTATTAATGTGAAATTGACAACCTTAGCCTGTTGGATGTGAAAAAAGAAACTAACTAGAGATACATAGAATACCAAATAAAAAATTGATGGAGAATGAGAAGTTAGGTAATGTTTAGACCATGGCCTCCTAAACTTTCAAGTTCATTCCATTCTAAGTAGAAATCAATGGCTTGATATGTATGGACAAAAAAATTACATGAATTTCTGCATACATGTGACATTAAGAATTTTTTTCATCAGAAACTTATGAATCTATTACAAAACATTTTTAAAGATCTACATTATATTTTTTCTTAAAAACTTGTAAATTGATCATCACAAAAATATTAGAAATTTATTTATCTTATTACTTTTTTATTATTTTCATTAGATGGTTGTAAAGATATATAACATTAAATTTAGCTTTCAAATTATTCACATAGGCATTTTATCAAGCAATATTCATGCATTAATTTACACAGATTAGATTATGCATACCAAACAATTAAGAAAGACCTCATATCAATAACAACAAAAAAAAAAACATTTGGAATCATAAAACTATAAATTATAATTTTCCACATTTTACATAGCTTCTTCTAATGATGAAAAACCTTCTATTGAAGTATCTAATTCAACTCAAAACAATACAAAATTAGATAGACTGAATCTGCACCAGAGAGTAAACTTGAAAAATTAAATAAAAGTCTGAAAACATATATAATAACTCTCGGATTAAAAAAATGTCTTAAAACATATATAACAACTCACTGATTTATCCATGACCACAATATAAAGAAAAGCAGGTTCATCAGTTTCCTCTCTGGGATCACATAAACTCTACATCCTGATCACCCTAACGGTTATTTTCCAATACTCATTCCAAGAAGTGATGTTATGAAGGCATTGTTGTGAAGCAGTTGACACCACACAAATCTCATTTGCTGCATCCATCGCCAGAACCAACACAAGAAATGAAAGGATATACCCAATGTTGAATAATAATTCAAAGAAGAAAGAACATACAAAAGAAAACTCTTTTTCTAGGACCAATAAAGCAAATTGAAACATCAGAAATAACAAATTCCAATAACATTTAAAATCAATGAAAAGAAAACCCTAATACACCTACTCCAAAAGAATTTCGACTAAAATACAGCCAGTAGATATTAGAATCATCATGATCAACAGCAACCCTAAGGGATAGCTATTCGAATCCATCAGTCACTTCCATAGAAAAAAATGACTCAAATATATACAAAATCACAGTACAGAAGTTGAAGTAGTTACAATTAGCGATTTAATAGGCAACTACAAATCTAATGGAGTACCTGTGTAGTAAATTCTACTATGCCCTGTGATTGCTAACCCCAAACATTCATCAAATCAACATAAAACCCTATGCATGTTCTGACAGAAGATCTTCACCATGTCATCATCATATAGGAGAGAGAAGCTCTTCATCACCGCCATTATCGGAACCCATGGAACGCTGCAGCAGGAAAATATATCGTCTTTGAGCGACATGAAATGGAGAGCCTGGGAAGACCTGTTGAGCGACATGAAATGGACAGCCAGTGGAAGAGTTGTTGAACATCTGCTTCCTTCATATAGGGGTAGCTTTTCTAGGTCTACAAAAGAGATGTTGAGTGACATGAAACAGAGAGCCTGGAAAGGAGAAGAACGCGAATGCCATCATGCCCTTTGGAAAATACCCCTAAAATTAAAATAAGAACCGGAGTGAAAATGGGTTTATAGGGTATGGGATAAGAAAAAGTAAAATAGGATAGCTATGAAAAAGGGTTTTATAGGGATGAGGCAAATTGGAAGGGTATCTAGAATGGGTGAGGATTTCACATAATCATGTTATCTTCCAAGAGAGATTTTTCTATCACGTCAATCTTTCTCTATTCAATCAAAACTAAAATATTACAGAAAAATAAAAGAGAATAGTCTAACATTCTATTCGTTATATAGAATTGAATTGCATATTTGGATAACTTAAATTTCTATTGGAAATAAAATAAAATTTAATGATAAAATGAATTAATAAAATTTTAAGTTTAAATTGAATTTTAGTATTTAAAATATTTATAAAATAAATTAACATTACAAGAAAAATACCCATTCATGTACAATTGAAAATTGTAGCCAAAAGTGAAAAAAATATGCCTTAGGCTACGGCTACGCTTTTTGGAGTGATTCCTATTCGACCGATGCCTATTCTCAAAGGCTACGCTTTTCTGCATCAAACGGCTACGCTTTTGGCGTTTGAGAATAGGGTGCACTTTTCAAGTGATGCATATATAATTTTCTAATAATTATTAATATAATATAGTAGTTAGTAATATGATTACATGTATAATAATTCTGCATTTTTATTTAAATAAGTTAAATATTATAAAATAAAAATAAATACATAATTATACTAAATAATTTCTTTAAATAATAAACATTATCTCTAACCAAAATATATTTATAATAATGATCCAAAAGTACTAGAATAAAGTTAGTTGTAAAAATTCATACATCTCACACTAAAGTAAGCATAGCCATATCAAAATAACCATAATACCACTTAGAATTTACTACTAATACTCTACAAAAAAACATAACCTACATACTTAAGTATCTTCTAATAAAAGGCATTAGTCAACCATACATGTATCCATTCTCAACACTACTTTTCTTAGCCAATAAACCACAATAATAATCAGCTTAATCTTCATTATTACCCTACATAATTATATAGAAAAGTAGTTAGAAAAATATTCATAATGACATTCGTAATTATAAAAATTAAAAAATCAAACTCAAAATTATCAATGACTGATATCATTAATTCACCAAGACATACAAGACTCTCAACACAAGATTGAAGAAAAAAAATAGAGAGAGAGATGTTTATGTATAATTAAACAGAGGAGAATCATTGCCATATGCAACCATTTAACCATAAATTTAGCACAATCATCATTTAGCAAGAGTTAAATTGATATAATCAAACAGAATGGGACCCAGTAGCAGTAGCAACAATTAAATCATTAAAGAGATAAGGGCAAAACAACAAAATAGGGCAGAAAAAAAAGACAATCTAGCAGCAATTAATCTTTATATGACTTCAAGTAAAACAAATAAAGAAAAATAAAGAATTTATAGTACAAATATAATAACTTAAATTGAAACTTCAAAATTAACAAAACAATCAAGGTGAAGCTACACATGAATCAATAGCATAGTCATAAATTGAAAAGAATAAAAAATATGCATTGTACTTTGTCATGACACAATCAACGTTTTGACAAAATCTACTTGAAAGACCTTAACCAAAAACTTCAATCTGTTTGTTACCAAGTAAAATTTCAAGAGATTAGACTATAATCATAATTGGAGATTAGGCCAAATCACATAATAAAAAGAAAAAAATTACCAAGTCACATCTAAAATATTATTTTTGTAACATAAATGCTTTACATTTTAAAAATACAAATTAAAAATTATTAGGAATTGAAATAAACTATGGACAGCTATAGAGAGACAACTTTAGATGCCTTATTTCAAGCATATAAAATCCCATGCCTGAACTATTTTCCTTTCAAGTTTTAGCGTGCTTTAGCTACTGCTTAAGTAAATTAGTTTATTATCAATTTATTCTTGAAAATGTAGTGTATGTATGCATGTCTATCTCCGAAATTAAATTAAAGAAGTGGGGTTATGTCTGTCTTGTATGTGATTATAGATAAGAGTTAAGAACTGTCTCTAACATTTACTTATAATAATAATAATAATGCATGATGAACATGTACGACTGCTGTATATATGGTAGGGAGAGTTAGGAAGGAACTACTTAGGAGTAGAGAGAGAGAAAACAAAATAGAAACAAAGAAGCTAAATAATTCATGAGTTAGTATGATCCAAAATAGAAACAAATGATTCAAACACACTGCAGTAGTAGTACGGAAAAAAACATGATTTATATATCTGATAAACCCAGATTTTATGAGATATTTTGTACTTAATTTGAGTGATTTATTCAATCCTTCACCCACTTATTCATGTAAATTGCATGGTTTTACTTTCCCTTCCTTATTATGTGATATTTGTGAAAAACATGTTTCCTATGCTTTGAAATTAATTATTTTAATTACCCTTTATTATCATTCGATGCCGTGATTGGTGTATTGAGTTGTTCTAGATCTTCTAAGGCAGGAATGGCTTAAAGGATGGACAGGAAACATACAAAAATGGAAGGAAAGCATAAAACGGAGTTTATGAAGAAACTGGCAGTGACGCGACCGCATGGACGACGCGGCCGCATGCCAAGCGTGAAGAAGCAGCGACGCGGCCGCATGACTGACGCGACCGCGCGCCTAAAGAAGAACACCTATGACGCGGCCGCAAGACTGACGCGACCGCGTGACAAGGAAAACTCCAATTGACGCGACCGCGTGACCCACGCGGACGCGTGACAGAGGCCACACACCAGAAATTGTAGAAAATGCTCATAGCGAATTCTGAAGCCCTTTTTGGCCCACATGCAAGTTCAAAAGGCATAGACCAGAGGTTATGAAGTGAGGGAAGGCATCCATTCAGGGAGTCTCAAATTTTAGTCACTTTTCCATGATTTAGATTTAGTTATGGAGAGAGGTTCTCTCCTCTTTTTCTTAGGATTAAGATTTATGATTTCTCTTAGGTTTTAGGAGTGACTCTCAATACCAGGTTCAATGTTCTTTTACTTTATATTTATCTCTTATTTTCATATACTTTAATGCTTATATTAGTTATGTTGCCTATTTGGCCTATGCTAAATTCATGTTATGATTTTCTTTGAATTAATATTATTTGAGGTATTTTCAGATCTATGATTTGTTTCTCTTATTTATGATATAACTAATTTAGATTTTTCTACCTTTTGGCTCTGGTTGATTAATTGGTGACTCTTGAGTTATCAAACTCATTGTTGACCGAAAATTGGAATTCTTCAAGAATTAATTCGAGATCCAATAACTCTAACTTTTCCCAAGGAAAGACTAGGACTTGAGGATTCGAATTAATTCATTCACTTGACTTACCTTCATAGTTAGAGGTTAACAAAGTGGGAGAAAAATTCAATTCTCATCATCATTGATAAGGATAACTAGGATAGGACTTCTAATTTCTCATACCTTGCCAAGAGTTTATTTTACAGTCATTTATTTAGTTTACTTGTCATTTATCATATCTGCTCCTCATTCTCAAAACCCCCGATTTATAAAACTCATAACCAATAATAAGAACATACCTCCCTACAATTCCTTGAGAAGACGACCCGAGGTATAAATCCTTCGGTTATCAATTTATTTAGGGGTTTGTTACTTGTGACAACCAAAACATTTGTACGAAGGGATTTCTGTTGGTTCAGAATCTATACTTACAACGCGACTTTATAAAATTCTTTACTAGCAAAAATCCTAACGTCAATTCTAATTTTGTTGCAAAGAATGGAAGCTATAACAGGACTATGCATCAAGGTCTAAGCAATCAAAGATGGATGGAGCCACAAAGATCCGATCAACCCTTTAGGCAACAATATCCTCCTAGATATCATGGACAGAGACCATTTTACAATGCATGCCCAACTGATAGATTTGGTGGACCACCTTGTAACTACCAACAAGCCCCATCCTGTGCTCAGAAACCATCCTCTCGACATAACTTCGAACCACCACACTCACAAGCTTCTTTTCACCATTCACTACCACATAATCCTTATTCACCCCAACGCCAATCCAATTACTCCCAAGAACCACCACTCTCTTATGCACCATGTCTATATCCGTCGAGCCAAGAATCACAGGTTCGCCTCGAAGAATCAGTAAATCAATTTAATGCAACCCTTCATCAACTGGAGCAAGCAATAAATCAATTATCTTCCAGATGTTTAGACACTCAACAGACTCCCATGGCTTCATATGGAGAATCTAATGAAGAACGCAGCACGAAGAAGACACTAGAGACTCCAGTGGACAGCATAGAGCATAACTTCGTACTGGAACAAGTGGAGGACGCTGTCATTGTAGAAGAAGAAGAGTTGGTTGAAGATTTAGGAGATGCTGAACCTCCTAGGAAATACAGAGTCATGGAAGACCCCGTCAAGGATGTTACAATTGACGCTAAAGAGGAGGTTGCATAGCCTCCAATGCAGATATCTTATGAAGAACTGGACGGAGTAACTCAAGACGCATGTTTCCTTGATGATGATAGTCACCAGTCAAGTCCCCCTAGTGATGAACTTGCACCCGCAAGTGAATTCTTTGAGACAGAAGAATCTTCCCCAAGTAAATACGAAGATGATGCAGAGGTCAACTTTTCTCAACCTCCTAATTATGACTCAAGTGATGAGGAAGATATGGAAGACTTTGACCAGGACATGGCTGGAATGGAAAAGGTTTGCAAGGAAGTGGAGGAATTCACTGAAGACCACAAGGGAGTAGAGCTTGCAGAACCACTAAATACACTGATCCCAAGGCCACTACCAACCAACACAGATTTCAAGTGGGTAAAATCCTTGACTCTTATCTTTATTTTTCCACTTGAATACGGTTTACTTGAAACAGATGGCCAGCTTAGAGTTCTCTGTGGCTTTAAGAGTAAAAGGGAAATGGCTCGCACTCAGAGCTGGTATACAAGGTTCAATAAGGTTCCACACTTCAACTCAAAGTGCACGGATTGGTATCATGTTCAATCGAATGGATCTCGGAAAACGTTTGGTCATCCTGGTGAGAATCTAATTTCCAAACCGCTCGGATGGAAAAGTATAGATCAAAACGAAAGCAGATTTGAAACCAAAGTTTGGGATCCTGGAAAATATTCTGATATTTATCACCCCAGGAGCCTGAAAATCTGTTTGAAACTGCTCAGAAGCTTCACATGCCTAGTTTGGGACCCCGGAGCTATTGGCATTCCAAGCATTGGTGGAGATTTCTGGACGATATCAAGCATAAGACACCATAGCAGGAAGCTCATCTAATGTCCAACTTAAGGACTTTAACTAAAAGTGCTAGATGAGAGACAACCCACCATGGTATGATCGCTCATGTTTCCATTTTATTTCGTTTTGTTTATTTTATATTGTTTATTTCTATTGAACCTGGATGTTATTCATAACATTTGCATTTAGCACTGCATACTGCATAATTACATACCTGTATATCAGATAAAAAAAGAAGGCGTGCGACGCGATCGCATCGATCATGCGATCGCGTCAGTTGCGACAAAACACCTTCCATGCGTCTGCGTCATGCACGCGGTCGCGTGACCTGGAAATCGGCGTAAAGATCCAACGCTCAGAAAGTTGGGCTGGAATCGTGTGGCCATTGTGCGTTTCGCACAAAATAAACCACGCGGTCGCGTCCCTGACGCGATCGCGTCACTTGCACAACAGCAATCCCACACGACAGTGTGAGCAACGCGATCGCGTCGCATGGATTACACAAAATCCCAAAAGGAGGCAGAGAGTTGCACTGAAACGACGCTGGATTTGTGTGTTTAGCACAATTTTCAGCGACGCGATCGCATGCCCCAGGCGATCGCGTCATTCACTCTTTGAGCTATTCCATGCGATTGCGCCACTCACGCAATTGCGTCAACCCCATTTCACTCCAGCCACGCGACCGCGTGCCCCACGCGATCGCGTGGATTCAAATTTACTAACCCCTCAGTCACGCGAACCCTACCCATTCGCGTCACCCCCCCAAACCCCTATCCTCCCTCTCTCCTTCTCCGATCACACCACCACCACCCAGCCACCATCACCGAACGGCACCGCCGTCACCGCCTAGCACCACCCACGCCACCTTCCTTCCCCTATACCCCCATACCCCCATTACACATACCTTTCCCTCCCTACCCCCAAACAGCAGCCACCACCGCTGCGCCACCCTCCTCCACCGTGCCAGACGCCACCACCACTATTCCCCAATCACCTCTCTGCCCTACTCTCCTTAATTTGCCTACTAGGTTCCGACGAACGCCACCTTTCTCTCATTCATAGTTAATTTTATCTTTTTCTATTTATGTTCATCATTAGGTTAGTTAGATATGCATGTTGTAGTGGATTTTAGGTTGTTAGGTAGCCTAGGATGTGGTTAGTGGATTTAGGCCTGATAATTGCACTGTTCATGTTTCTTGCTTTATGATTTCGCAATTCTGATGTTTCTGTGATGTTGCTATTGTTCATATGCTGTACTTTCTTGTTTCATGCTGCCTTTTACATTGCCTTTTCATGTTCATACTCCTTATATGTGATTGCATCTATGTTTTAATTTTCATTCATATGAACTGTTTTGTTGCTGTATATTTTCCAGGGCAATCCAATTTTAGCCGGAATGCTGCCCAAATTTCTGTAAAATGCTTCCTTTCTTGTCTTGGTTTTGGCATTTTCAACTATGCTTTCTTTAGATTCCCCCAAACCAATTCATGAATGCCAGGGCACGCATTCTTATTCTCTTTGATCTCCTGGTTCATAAATTGTATTTTTGATGTTTGATTCCAATTTTTGCTATTTCTATATCTATCTGAATCAACATCAACCTGTTTTCCTTGTTTGATTATGAGTTACCTGTAGCTTCTAATTATGAATGCTTGTTACTTAGAAACTTATCCTTATGCCACTTACCTTAACCCATTTTTCACTAACTCACTAATTTTAACTTCCTAAACTCTTTTTCAATTCTAACCAAACTAATCTTTTAAAATATCTCTTCTGGTTTTCACTTTCTTTTAACCTTCTAACCATGGCATACTGATAATTTTTCCTAATTAACATGCTTTCTATTACATTTTGGATTGTCAATTCTTCCTTTCGAACTTTTAACTCCTATACAATCCATAATGCACATTTACTTAACTCATTTTCCTCATTCTATTTCTCCTTTGCCACTTTGTGTTTCTTTTGACTATTTGCCTATTTGTTTTCCTGTTTCTATTATATCCTGGTTTTCTATTTTTTAGGATGTCTGCCTCCCAGAGAAAGGGAAAAGCAAAGGCCACTACTGACAAACGTAAAAGAGGAGAATCTTCTATGTCTATCATAGATCTCATGCATGATGCCTCCTGGCGGGAGAAACACTTTACCGCGCAGGAGAAGGCTGACCAGCTACTCCCTGCTACTGATCCCATAAAGTTTGCAAACCGATACTGCGAGTTGAAATATCCGGCATTTGCAACGTCCAGGAACCTGTACTTAGAGCGGACTCTGAAAATCCCAAAAGAACTCCAGCAATACACCTCTGATCAAATCAGAGAAAGAGGCTGGTTCTTCCTGGAGAGAAAACTTACAGAGGTCAATGCATCTTGGGTAAGAGAATTTTACTGCAATTACTTCAAAACTTCCCTAGATGTAGTGATCCTAAGAGGGAAGCAGATTCTAGTCACTGAAGAGGCCATTGAGGATCTTTTACAGCTTCCGCATAAATTCGATCAGCCTGATGGGTACAAAAAGGCTGAGGAGGACATGCGTTTCATGAAGTTTGATTGGGATGCTGTCAAGGCAAGGATAGCCCTTGACCCGACTGTTCCATGGGAAATAGGTCAGGACACCACCATGCCTAAGGGAATCAAGTGGATTTACTTAAATGATGAGGCTCAGCTATGGCATCAGATCTTGAGCAACTATGTTATGCCGAGTACCCATGAGACAGCGATCCCGGCCGCTATGATCACCCTCCTTTGGTGTGTGATGGAGGGTAAGGACTTGTATCTGCCACGTTTTATCCGGTCCTACATGGCCAGGGTCTACATCCGAGGCACTCTCCCCTTTCCGTATCTGATTACCTAGCTCGGACGTCGAGCTGACGTACCATGGGAAGATGCTGATGAGAGGCCACCTGCTGCAGAATGCAAGAAGATTATCCCTCACAGCAGGAACTTTCTGGCCTTAGGCTACAAACCTGATTTCCTTACTCCTTCAGATGAGACAGCCACACCTTCAGCTGCCCCCTCTTCTTCCACTGCTGCACCTACCCCGCCCACTGCTCCTCCAGCTACTCATGAGCCTATTTACTATTTGGTGCATCGACTGTTCGCCCACTTGGACCGTATGGAGCGTTGCAAGTTGATGATCCGGTCCGGATGCGACATCCCCTCCGAGCCTCACACCCCTTCTGATACATCTGAGGCGGAGGCATTTGATCATGAGGAGCCGGTACCCACACAGGCTGAGCAGGCAGGCCCGGAGCAGGCTATGTCACACACTGAGGTGTCACACTGGATACAGGCCACAGATCCTGAGATTCCTATCCAGTCAGATCCTCCTCTGCAGCAGACAGATCCTCATACCCTCATCCAGTCTGCAGATCCTCATACCACCACCACAGAGACTCCGGCTACCTATCCTTCCAGTGATGACACCCCTTCACACCCTGCTTGAGTGAGCATCGGGGACAATGCTTTATTTTAAGTGTGGGGAGGTTGCCATCTCTGGCGTATTTTTTGGTGAACCATTATAGACCCTTCTATTTTATTTTGGCTATTTTTCTGTATTTTTCTCTTTATTTTTATTTTTTTTTGGTACTTATACATTACTCTTTTCATGTATTTCTACTCTGTTTCTGCATTTTTCACTTTAGTTCATATTTTAGCCATTTAGTTTAGTTTGTAATTCTAACTTATTAGTTATAAAAATTGTGGATTAATTAGTATAGTTTACCCTTTTTAGCATAAGACAGCTTAATTTAAATTGAAAAATATAAAAAGGAAGTAAACTAGAGACTTGAACATAACAGAATCAAATCCATACACCTTGTATATATAGCATTACATGTTAGTTAGTTAACAACATTTCATCAAGGAGAAACACTAGAACTTTAAAGCCACCTTAAGTTTTACATTGAGAATAATGGGAATTTTTAACTAAACCTGCATGACATATATGAATGATATATGATTTTTGAGTTAGAGAACACGCAGCCTGTGAGTTTTGAGCTTCATTGTATGGTTACATTTAAGCCATAATATTTTATTCCTATGTGTTTTGCCCTTCTTATTTATTCTGGTGTTCTTTACTTTGTTTTAATCTATATGTCCGATTATAGAATATAGATACATGCCAAGAAAGTGATTGAGGCCATTGTTTGATTTTAGCTCACTTATCCCCAAAAGAAAAAAAAATTAACCTACCTTTTACATCACCCTTGTTAGCCCCCTTGAGCCTTTAAATCCCCTCTTGTTTTATAACCACATTACTAGCCTTAAGCAGAAAAATAAAATAAAAATCCCAAGTTGAATACTTGGTTAGCTTAAGATAGAAATTGTGTATTGTTTAAGTGTGGGGAAACCTATTGGGAACATGGATGATGAAAAACAGGGTAGAAAGTTGAAAAGAATAAAGATGTTCCAATTAAGAATTTTTGGGAAACATGCTCATGTGAAATTAAAGTAATTAAATTACCATGTGCATTAAAAAAATTATTTTATTTGAATAAAGGGGATACAAGAGAATCCCCCAATCGCAAAATGAAAACAATGCACATAGGATAACAGTTAAAATAAGGCATGAGCATGTAGCGTCAAAAGTGGGAAAAATATGGGAAAATAGGTAAAGAAGCTTTACTTAGAAACTATGTATGTTAGGTGAGATCTTAGACTAATTAAGGATTCACTTATTAGCTCACTTAGCCTTATACATATATCCCTACCTTTACCTTGACCCCGTTACAACCTTAATTAAAGACCTCATGATTTTTGGTATGTCTATATTCTACAATTGTTGATTGGTTAGATGTAGAATAAAGTTGTAGAAAGTAAGGATAAAAAGAAGAATAGAGTGATTAACCCATCTCTCCCATCTCAATTGTAAAAGTGCTTTATTATTATCTAAGGTTTGGCTATATATATATATTCCTTGAGAATGTGAATTAATTTAACTATATGTAAGCTTTATATACAAGTGAATAACAAATTAGAATTGCATGATGCATCATTCATTTAGCTAGTTGCATTTAGATTAAATTGCATTGCATGACATTCCACCACTTTAAGCTTACTTTTTACCTTGGATTTAGCATGAGGACATGCTATTGTTTAAGTGTGGGGAGGTTGATAAACCCATATTTTATGATATATTCTGTACTTAATTTGAGTGATTTATTCAATCCTTCACCCACTTATTCATGTAAATTGCAAGGTTTTACTTTCCCTTCCTTATTATGTGATATTAGTGAAAAACATGTTTCCTATGCTTTGAAATTAATTATTTTAATTACCCTTTATTATCATTCGATGCCGTGATTGGTGTGTTGAGTTGTTCTAGATCTTCTAAGGCAGGAATGACTTAAAGGATGGAAAGGAAACATACAAAAATGGAAGGAAAGCATAAAACGAAGTTTGTGAAGAAACTGGCAGCGACGCGACCGCATAAACGACGCAGCCGCATGCCAAGCGCGAAGAAGTAGCGACGCGGCCGCATGACTGACGTGACCGCGCGCCTAAAGAAGAACACCTATGACGCGGTCGCATAACTGACGCGACCGTGCGACAAGCAAAACTCCAATTGACGCGACTGCGTGACCCACGCAGACGCGTGACAGAGGCCACGCACCAGAAATTGCAGAAAATGCTCATAGCAAATTCTGAAGCCCTTTTTGGCCCAAATCCAAGTCCAGAAGGCATAGACCAGAGGTTATGAAGTGAGGGAAGGCATCCATTCAGGGAGTCTCGAATTTTAGTCACTTTTCCATGATTTAGATTTAGTTATGGAGAGAGGTTCTCTCCTCTCTCTCTTAGAATTAGGATTTAGGATTTCTCTTAGGTTTTAGGAGTGACTCTCAATCCCAAGTTCAATGTTCTTTTACTTTATATTTATCTCTTATTTTCACATACTTTAATGCTTATATTAGTTATGTTGCCTATTTGGCTTATGCTACATTCATGTTATGATTTTCTTTGAATTAATATTATTTGAGATATTTTTAGATCTATGATTTGTTTCTCTTATTTATGATATAAATAATTTAGATTTTTCTACCTTTTGGCTCTGGTTGATTAATTGGTGACTCTTGAGTTATCAAACTCATTGTTGACCGAAAATTGGAATTCTTCAAGAATTAATTCGAGATCCAATAACTCTAACTTTTCCCAAGGAAAGACTGGGACTTGAGGATTCGAATTAATTCATTCACTTGACTTACCTTCATAGTTAAAGGTTAACAAAGTGGGAGAAAAATTCAATTCTCATCACAATTGATAAGGATAACTAGGATAGAACTTCTAGTTCTCATACCTTGCCAAGAGTTTTTTTTACAGTCATTTATTTACATCTATACAAGAAAAATACCCATTCAGCCACACTTTTTTTAAGCTACATTTGAAAAGCATAGTCTATTTATAGAATAGGCTACGCTTTTCTCCGTGTTGCCTTTTTATATGAGAAAAGGATACACAATTGTGGCATCATTTAAAAAGTGTAGCCTTAGGTATTTTAGAAATCACTTATAAAGCGTAGCCTTATCTAAATATCTATAAATACACTTTTCTCATCAAAGAGAACGCTTTTAGAGAGTAGCTTATTTATTCTATTTTGGGTGCGCTTTTAAAATGTCTCCTGATGATATGAGAATCCTCAATAAACACTTGGTAAAAAAATTTGTTGGCCCTCCCCCTCACTCACGCAGCAGTGCAGCACACACTCTCATCCTCACTCAACATACACAAACACGAAAGAGAGAAGAAATCAGAGAAGAGAAGGGAAGGAAGGAAAGAGAGGACGACGCCGTCTAGGGCTCCGCCACCGTCGCCGTCATCGTTGAGCGCCAGTGAGAGAGAGAGCTCGAGGATGAGAGGAAACGCGATGGAGGAGAGAAAAAGGAGGTGCTCCGTCGCCGCTGAAGCTCCACCACCACTGCTAGGGCTTGTTTATGTCGCCGTTCTACCACCGTCGGGCTTCTGTGCCCCCGCCGAGGAGCTCGAAGGGAGGAAGGAGGGATGTATCGCCGCCTTCGTGCTCTGTCGCGGCGCTGCCGTCGATTGGAGCTCGCCGCTGAGCTGCTGCACCGTCTCCAAGCCGTTACGTCGCCGCTCATCTCTTCACTGTCACTGCTCAACACCATCGTCGTATCCTCTGTCACCAGGTAAGTATTCTCTATTCTGTATCCTCTCTTTCTTGCTCATTCTCTAACTCGCTCTCACTTTGTAGTTCGAAGGTGTGTATGATTTTGATAGTGATGATGAACTGCAATGGCTAATTGAGATACAGAAGGTATGTATCAATTTTCAATTGGTTCTGTGAATTTTTGGGGGGTTTTGGGTTCTAATTTTAGGTTTTCTAATTTTGGGGGTTTCGCCTTCTGATTCTCAATTTGTTATGATTCCTTTCTGTGTTTGGCATAAACGAAAGCAATAGGTGCTGGAAATTTCATACGTGCGTGCTAAACTAGGGAAATCATTCTGTAGGAAAGTGTCAAGCTGCAGGAGTTTTCATTGGGTTCATGCCCTCCTAGTATGGGTCTTCAAGGGATGCGTTGGTCAACTATTGTTGATTAGGTTTTACTTCCTTCACATTTCAATATTATAACCTGAAAAATAGTAGTTTTAGATATTTTATTAAGAATATTTGACATGATTATGTTTTAATTCATGATATCCCTATATCATGAATTATTTTTCCACATAGTTTGAGCTAAAGTTGTTCCTGTGAAATCATATGAATGAATTTTTATCCTAAATCTTGATGGTTCTAAGTAAATGAATTGCTCAAGTTTCCAACTGCACTTTGCCAGCTTCAATGAGTAATCAACATTATGTTCCATTTTAGTTTTCTTTTGCACCATCTTTTAAGTGATCCATCTCTACTAGTCCTAGAAGCTGTGCATTCTTTTATACATTGAGAGGGGTTTGTTCTTGTTTGAGATTCAATGTGTTGAATCTGAGGCATATGCACACGATTGACATATTTTTTTATGTACTTGGAATTAATCGAAATCCTCTTGAACTTGTTGCAGTATTCAGGTGGTTGCACGAAATGGCTAAAATCCACATTGCCATCATCTTATTGGGGCTCTGCCTAGTATGCAATTCGGCAGGTTTTGATTCAGACACAAATAAAATGAGCATTTTCTTGGTATTTCACAGTGAGTCCTAAAACTGGGTTTAGATTGGGACACAAATGAAATGAGTATTTTGATGTTTGCTAAGCTTGCAAAGCCATTGATCGGAACTGTTGGGATTGTGATTAATAGTCTTCATATCAAGGTTGATGTGTGTAAAAGCAATGTCCACATTTTGAATTTTGAAGAAGAAAATTTAGAGAAAAAGAAAACATGTGGATATCTTATCTTTACTTCTGGGGCTATGAACTATTGAACTGATTTTCATGCATTAATTAAAAACATGGTTTGGTACTTCATCTTTTTGTTATTAAAATTCATATTCATTTTGCAGCTTCTATTTACACCAATTCTGGATGGAAAAGCACTTTTGTATTCATTTGTATCCTGAATGGCCTGGTGTTTCTTCTTGGCTGGTATGTTTCTACTACGTTTGATTTAAGATAATTGTTGTAAGAAAAATAATAAAATTTGAGTTGTGCTATTTTCCATAAAAGACTTCTGTTTGCGGTGCTTTTGTAGAAAGAATATGAACTTCGGTTTTATTTATGTTTTATTTTCTGTCTTTAATCTTTTTGTTACTTTGAATATATTGGGTACTGGATTAGAGTAGCCATAAATAAGAAGAAAATAACATGAAGCTAGGATAAAAGATAAGATGCACAATAATTTCTGTACGTGTGTTATTCCCAAACATAATATGAAAATTGCACGGAGTATTAGAGACATATTCTCCTGTGTCCCGATCAAATTCTTTATTGCCTCTAACAAGAATTTCCAGGGTAGGGATCTTCTTGAACCACATTTCATGAGATGTGTAGTTTAATGCAGTTATTGTGCCCCAAGGGGAAATTTTCCACTAGTTTTAAGCAGATGAACAAACTTCGAATATCTTATTAAATTTTTCGGTTAACTTAGAAAGGCATAGAAGGCTCATTTACAGATTCCTGTTTCTGGTTGATCTTTCAGATTTGCATTCGATGTTGATCTTGATGCTCCAAAAGTTAGAATTCCTCTCAGATCTCGTGGTTCAACCAGATGTGATAGTCATTTTCTTTTGGACTTTGGTCAATTTACACTACACACTGCGGTATGCTGCTTGAGCTGTGGGGAACTGAGTTGCACTTTTAAGCTGTGGGAATTGAGTTGCACTTTTGTTGTTTGGCCTTTTTATTGACAACGTTGTTTGGCCTTCTCTTGTATGATTTGGTGTTTTTACAGGAAAGCCAGTCTGATGAGCAGAGGCATAATCTTTATTCTCGATTTTACATACCAGGACGTGATTTTGCTGCCTTTTTTACGGACTGTGGCTCTGATTTTGGGAGTTGCAGTTTGGTTAAACCAACTCATGATAGTCAAATAATAATCTCACCACGGGCCAAAGAAGCTGATAATGTGTATTCTGTCATTGATAGGTGTGGAATGGCAGTACTTGTTAATCAGGTTTGTCTGTCGTGTACTTATCAAAACTGTACTACAGTAATGATCTGCATCGCATTTTTGTTGAGCATAATTTGTTCTTATCCTGTTTGTGCCTCTGGTTTTCTGAAGATTAAAGTGCCTCATCCAAGTTACCCATCGACATGTATATCCATTCAAGTGCCAAATCTTTGATGGTAGAATCCTAGTTTCGAAGGTACTTCTGCAAACCTTTTAAAAATGTTTCCGGTAGCGATTATATTTGAGGTAATAACTTTTTTCGTTAAATCAGAAACCTAAATAGCCCTTATCTTACAGGGAATTGGGAATTCAGTTGCTACGTGGCAAACATGTTTTCTAGTGCTTTCGGGGTCATATCTTTATGTATTTGAAACTGCAGAGTCTCAGAGTTATCAGCGATACCTAAGGTTTTAAACCCAACCCTCCTCCTCCTTTCCTGTTTTAGAACTTTGATATTATTTCCTATTTTAAATTGAAGAGAAGAGAATAAGGAAACATTTATATGGAGAGTGAAATATAGAAATATACTCCAAAGTAGGATGGCCAGTCCATTTGCATGTCTGAAATGGGAACTTCGTTAAAAGTTCAAACAATCATGATGCAGTAATGTAAAGAGGACAGGCACTGATGAGAGAGGCATCCTGGTTTATATTGGCATTTTTTTCTCTTTGAAAATGCATCAAGTGGTTTATTTTAAACTGCTTTGTCCTTAGGGAAATTAAAGGCGAAACACCCCATGAAAGTCTCAATGTTGAAAACTAATTAAGTATATTTGAACAATTAATTTATATTTTATATCTGAATTTTTGCCTTGTTAAATATAATTATTTTAATTTTTTATTTTTATAATTGCAAATGTCATTATAAATGGTCATTATAAATATTTTTTAATTATTTTTCTATATAATTATGCAGGATAATATTGAGGATGATAATGAAGATTAATCTGTTTATGATTGTGGTTTATTGGCTAAGATGGAGTAGTGTTCGGAATGAATATATGTATCGTTGACTAATAATTTTTATTAGAAGATATTTATGTAGGATATAATATTTTAATTTAGTTTTTCGTAGAGTATTAGTAATAAATTCTAAGTGATCTCATGCATGCTTATTTTGATAAAGCTATGCTTAATTTAGTGTGAGATGTATGAATATTCAAAATTAACTTCTATTCTAGTATTTTTGGATCATTGTAAATATATATTGTTTGCAGATAATTTGTTATTTAGAGAAATTATTTAGTATAATTATATATTTATTTTTATTTTGTAATATTCAACTCATTTAAATAAAAATGCAGAATTATTAGCTGTAGTGTGCAAAAAAAAAAAACAAGACCTAAGGCTACACTTATTTACAGTAGCTATAGTATACAAAAAAAAAGAGGGACCTAAGGCTACGCTTATAAAAAGTAGCTATGGAATACAATGTGGCTACGCTTAGTGATGCAGTAGCGTTGAAAAGCGTAGCCTATTCTAGAAAAATGAAAGCTGAAAAGCGTAGCCTTTGGTCTTGGATAGCATCACTTGAAAAGCGTAGCCTATTCCCAAACGCCAAAAGCGTAGCCCTTGGTGCAGAAAAGCGTAGCCTTTGAGAATAGGCAACGGCCGAATAGGAATCACTCCAAAAAGCGTAGCCGTAGCCCAAAAAGCGTAGCCGTAGCCTAAGGCATCATTTTTTTTCACTTTTGGCTACACTTTTCAAGTGTACCTGAATGGGTGTTTTTCTTGTAGTATTAGTTTACTTGTCATTTATCATATTTGCTCCTCATTCTCAAAACCCCCGATTTACAAAACTCATAACCAATAATAAGAACATGCCTCCCTGCAATTCCTTGAGAAGACGACCCGAGGTTTAAATACTTCGGTTATCAATTTATTTAGGGGTTTGTTACTTGTGACAACCAAAATGTTTGTACGAAGGAATTTCTGTTGGTTCAGAATCTATACTTACAACGCGACTTTATAAAATTCTTTACTAGCAAAAATCCTAACGTCAATATCACAAGCAAAGAAGATCTTAGACAATTAGATAACATACCAAGCAAAACACCAAATCAAGAATTCTTAAGAGAATACTGAACGAAGAAAGTTATACATGAGACCAAGCAAATATAACTATCCAATCTGAAACTCTTGTCTCTTCCATGCGTGTCTCAATAAAGAAAGGGAAAAAGAAAGCATATAAAATAGATATTTTTATGTACTTTTTAATTAATTATAGCTTCATTTGATTGAATAATAAAAATTGTTTGTGGCAAAATTATATATAAAAGCAGAAGAAGCTCATGATAGTATTTATTTATAACAATTGAATTTATAAATCATGCAGTGAGTAGTAAGTACTATTTCATGTTTTAGGTACTCTTTTCAAGCATAATTTAAATGCAATTTAAAAATTTGTCCAAGTCAACAAAAGATTTTTGCATGGAGAATACTACTACGCATATATGGTTTTAATGCAATTTGAGGTATGGTACTTAAATTTCATATATGTAAATTTTATTATACTTCAGACATCTTTATTCACATCAGAACGTGTACCTTTGGCAGTTGGCACCAATGTAAGCAAAAACCATAAAGTTAAACTATTAGGTAGGATAGTGAATATGAATATATGTCATAATTCAGTTCCTACATTATACTTGAATATATAATTTCCAACTATATATGCAGGTGTGATTTCATTTTATATATGTAAAGCCAAATTCATTATTGAATATTGATTAGTTAATGCTACTAAATTGAATGTTTATAGTAACTGGCATTGAAGACTGTAATACAAAATTTAAATAAATACAATTATAGTTGAATATTTATGCAAGTAAAAAAGAAAACTTACCGTATGATAGAAGCTCATGTTTACATATATGAACATACAAGCCCAAAGTCAAGTCTTTGTTGAAATCAAATCACTATCACTTTTTCTAATAAGTTT
>NC_029772.3:48712501-48712687 GCF_000817695.3 Arachis duranensis | reverse complement strand
CAAAACTCCAATTGGCGCGCTCTCAATGGCGTTGGAAAGTAGACATCCAGAGCTTTCCAGCAATATATAATAGTCCATACTCTCCAAGTACATGCTGCTGTCTGGAGTTAAACGCCAGAAAAACGTCATGATCCGGAGTTGAACGCCCAAAACACGTTATAACTTGGAGTTCAACTCCAAGAAAAA
>NC_029772.3:48712072-48712319 GCF_000817695.3 Arachis duranensis | reverse complement strand
TTGGTCTCAGTTTTGTTTTATTCTTCATCTTAGGAGGCTATTGATCACATTCAGGGGGCTGGCCATTCGGCCATGCCTGAAACTTTCACTTATGTATTTTCAACGGTGGAGTTTCTGCACACCATAGATTAAGGGTGTGGAGCTCTGCTGTACCTCAAGTTTCAATACAATTTCTATTAATTTTATTCAAATCTCTCTTATTCTTATTCCAAGATATTCATTCGTACCCAAGAACATGATGAATGTG
>NC_029772.3:48710705-48712029 GCF_000817695.3 Arachis duranensis | reverse complement strand
ACACACAAACTCATAGTAAAGTCCAGAAAAGTGAATTTTAACTAAAAACTAATAAAAATATACTAAAAACTAACTAGATCATACTAAAAACATACTAAAAATAATGCCAAAAAGCGTGTAGCCATTGACAACAGTGATGCCCTACATACAGCTTGCCATGGAAAAGAGTAGGAAGGATTGGATGAATGTAATAAGAAAGTAGAGGTTCAAGAGGAGCACAGCATCTCCACACACTTATCTGAAATTCCTACTATTGATTTACATAAGTATTTCTATCCCTTTTATTTTCTATTTATTCCATTAATTAAATTTAAACCAATAATCTGCCTAACTGAGATTTACAAGGTAACTAGAGCTTGCTTCATACCAACAATCTCTGTGGGATCGACCCTTACTCACGTAAGGTATTACTTGGATGACCCAGTACATTTGCTAGTTAAGTTGAACGTAGTTGTGATCACATATGCCAAAGAGCCATTTAATAAATCTCATGCAAATACAAAGAGGGCAATCACAATTTCGTCCACCAAGTTTTTGGCGCCGTTGCCGGGGATTGTTCGAGTATGGACAACTGACTGTTCATCTTGTTGCTCAGATTAGGTAATTTTCTTTTCAAAATTTTTTCAAAAAAAATCTTTTTCAAATTTTTCTTTTCTTTTTTCGTTTTTCTAAAAATATTTTTGAAAAAATTTAATAATAATTCAAAAAAAAACATAAAATCATAAAAATCAAAAATATTTTATGTTTCTTGTTTGAGTCTTGTGTTAATTTTTAAGTTTGGTGTCAATTGCATGCTTAAAAAATTTTTCTTGCATTTTTCGAAAAATACATGCATTCATAGTGTTCTTCATGATCTTCAAGTTGTTCTTGACAAGTCTTCTTGTTTGATCTTGATGATTTCTTGTTTTGTGTTGTTTGTTGTTATTCATATGCATTTTTGCATTCTTTTGTGTATTTTCTTGTTTTTCATATGCATTTTTCGTTTGTTAGAGTCCAAGCATTAAAGATTTCTAAGTTTGGTGTCTTGCATGTTTTCTTTGCACAAAAATTTTTCAAAAATATGTTCTTGATGTTCATCATGATCTTCAACGTGTTCTTGGTGTTCATCTTGACATTCATAGTGTTCTTGCATGCATCTTGTGTTTTGATCCAAAATTTTCATGTTTTGGGTCATGATTGTGTTTTTCTCTCTCATCTTAAAAATTTCAAAAATAAAAAAAAATATATTTTCCTTATTTCCCTCCAAATTTTCGAAATTTCAATTTAAAAAATCTTATCTTTTCAAAATCTTTTTCAAAAATTATATCTTTTTCATTTTTTCTAT
>NC_029772.3:48707699-48710471 GCF_000817695.3 Arachis duranensis | reverse complement strand
ATTTTCGAAAATTAGCTAACAATTAATGTGATTGGTTCAAAAATTTGAAGTTTGTTACTTTCTTGTTAAGAAAGGTTCAATCTTTAAGTTCTAGAATCTTATCTTGTAGTTTCTTGTTAGTGAAGTAAGTAATTTTAAATTTAAAAATTAAATCTTTTTATCTTTTATCTTATCTTTTTCAAAAATTTTATCTTTTTCAAAATTTGATTTCAAAATATCTTATCTAACTTCTTATCTTCTTATCTTTTCAAAATTTGATTTTAATATCTTTTTCAATCAACTAACTAACTAACTTTTTGTTTGTTTCTTATCTTTTTCAAAACCACCTAACTACTTTTCCTTCTCTAATTTTCGAAAATATCTCATCCCTTTTTCAAAAATTCTTTTTGTTTTAAATTTTAACTTTAAACTTATCTTATCTTTAATTTTCGAAAATTACTAACCCCTTTTTCAAAATTATTTTCAAAATTTTCCTTCTCTTCTCTTATTCTATTTAATTATTTAATTACTAACACTTCTCTTCACCCCTCTCCACCTAACATCCGAATCCCCTCTTCTACTTTCTTCTCTCTTTTCTTTTTCTACGAACATAAAGGAATCTCTATACTGTGACATAGAGGATTCCTCTTTCTTTTCTTGTTTTCTTCTCTTTCATATGAGCAGGAACAAGGATAAAGACACTCTTGTTGAAATTGATCCAGAACCTGAAAGGACTCTGAAGAGAAAATTAAGAGAAGCTAAATTACAACAATCCAGAAGTAACCTTTCAGAAAATTTTGAACAAGAGAAGGAGATGGCAGCCGAAAATAATAATAATGCAAGGAGAATGCTTGGTGACTTCACAAAGCCAACGTCCAAGTTTGATGGGAGAAGCATCTCCATTCCTGCCATTGGAGCCAATAATTTTGAGCTGAAACCTCAGCTAGTTGCCTTAATGCAACAAAACTACAAGTTTTATGGACTTCTATTTGAAGATCCTTATCATTTTTTAACTGAGTTCTTGCAGATCTGTGAGACTGTAAAGACGAATGGAGTTGATCCTGAAGTCTACAGACTCATGCTTTTCCCTTTTGCTGTAAGAGACAGAGCTAGAATATGGTTAGAAGCTAAATTACAACAATCCAGAAACAACCTTTCAGAAATTTTCGAACAAGAGAAGGACATGGCAGCCGAAAATAATAATAATAATGCAAGGAGAATGCTTGGTTACTTCACAAAGCCAACGTCCAAATTTGATGGAAGAAGCATCTCCATTCCTGCCATTGGAGCCAATAACTTTTTTTCAGAATGGACCATATTAGATATATTCTATTATGGTCTATCTGAATTTTCGAAAATGTCATTGGATCATTCTGCAGGTAGATCTATTCACCTAAAGAAAATGCCTGAAGAGGCTCAAGAACTCATTGACATGGTTGCAAACAACCAATTCATGTACACTTCAGAGAGGAATTCCGTGAATAATGGGATACCTCAGAAGAAAGGAGTTCTTGAAATTGATGCTCTGAATGCCATATTGGCTCAGAACAAAGTGTTGACTCAACAGGTTAATATGATCTCTCAAAGTTTGAATGGAGGGCAACATGCATCCAACAGTACTAAAGAGGCAGCTTCTGAAGAAGCTTATGATCCTGAGAACCCTGCCATGGCAGAGGTTAATTACATGGGTGAACCTTATGGAAACACCTATAATTCATCATGGAGAAATCATCCAAATTTCTCATGGAAGGATCAATAAAAGCCTCAACAAGGCTTTAACAATGGTGGACGCAATAGGCTGAACAATAGCAAGCCATATCCATCATCTTCTCAGCAACAGACAGAGAATTCTGAACAAAAAACTTCTAATTTAGCCAATATAGTCTCTGATCTGTCAAAGGCCACTTTCAGTTTCATGAATGAAACAAGATCCTCCATCAGAAATCTGGAGGCACAAGTGGGCCAGCTGAGTAAGAAAGTTATTGAAACTCCTCCCAGTATTCTCCCAAGCAATACAGAAGAGAATCCAAAAGGAGAGTGCAAGGCGATGTGATCAATATGGCCGAATGCATAAGGGAGGAGGAGGACAAAAATCCTAGTGAGGAAGACCTCCTGGGACGTCCTTCAAACAAGAAGGAGTTTCCTATTAAGGATCCAAAGGAATCTGAGGTTCATACAGAGACCATAGAGATTCCATTAAATCTCCTTCTGCCATTCATGAGCTCTGAAGACTATTCTTCCTCTGAAGAGAATGAAGATGTAACTGGAGAGCAAGTTGCTCAATATTTAGGAGCTATCATGAAGCTGAATGCCAAGTTGTTTGGTAATGAGACTTGGGAAAGTGAACCTCCCTTGCTCATTAGTGAACTAGATTCTTGGATTAAGAAAACTCTACCTCAAAAGAAACAAGATCCTGGCAAGTTCTTAATACCTTGTACCATAGGCACCATGACCTTTGAAAAGGCTCTATGTGATCTGGGGTCAGGGATAAATCTTATGCCACTCTTTATAATGGAGAAGCTGGGGATCATTGAGGTACAACCTACCTTGTTCTCATTACAATTGGAAGATAAGTCATTGAGACAAGCTTATGGAATAGTAGAGGACGTTTTAGTAAAGGTTGAAGGCCTTTACATCCCTGCTGATCTCATAATCTTAGACACTAGGAAGGAAGAGGATGAATGCATCATCCTTGGAAGACCTTTCCTAGCCACAGCAGGAGCTGTGATAGATGTCAATAGAGGTGAATTAGTCCTTCAATTGAATGGGGACTACCTTGTGTTTAAGGCACAA
>NC_029772.3:48667937-48707441 GCF_000817695.3 Arachis duranensis | reverse complement strand
TTTTTTGTTATTTTGTGTTTTATTAGGTACATGATCATGTGGAGTCACGAAAAAAATATAAAAATTAAAAACAGAATCAAAAACAGCAGAAGAAAAAATTTACACCCTAGAGGACGCACAGGCTGGCGTTCAACGCCAGTAAAATGCATCTGGCCGGCATTCAACGCCAGAACAGAGCATCATTCTGGTGCTGAACGCCAGAAACAAGCTACATTCTGGCGTTGAACGCCAGGAATGTGCCTAGAGAAGAAAAGCTGGCGCTGAACGCCAGTAACAAGCATGAAACTGGCGTTCAACGCCAGAAACATGCGTTACATGGGCGTTGAACGCCCAGAACGTGCACCAATGGGCGTTTAAACGCCAGAATGGTGTGCAAAGGCATTTTACATGCCTATTTGGTGCAGGGATGGAATTCCTTGACACCTCAGGATCTGTGGACCCCACAGGATCACCTCAGGATCTGTGGACCCCACAGGATCCCCACCTACTATATTCCCTCTTTACCTCCTAATCCTATTTTTGTGATTTGTATTCCCCATGTCACACTTCCCAACACTCTTCACCAATCACCTCAATTCCTCTTCCCAATCACCTCCTTCACCACTCACATCCATCCACTCTTCCCCATAAACCCCACTTACCTTCAAAAATTCAAAACCATTTTCCCACCCATTCCCACCCTAAATGGCCGAACAAACACTACCCCCTCTCCCTATATATACCCTTCCATTCTACTTCATTTTCACACAACACAACCCCCTCTTCTTCACCTTGGCCGAACATACATCTCTCCCCCTCTACCATATTTTCTTCTTCTTCTTCTTCTCTTCTTTCTGCTATTGCTCAAGGACGAGCAATATTTTAAGTTTGGTGTGTGGTCAAAGCACAATCTTTTTTGTTTCCACAACCATCAATGGCACCTAAGGCCGAAAAAGGAAAAGGGAAGACAAAAGCTTCCACCTCCGAGTCATGGGAGATGGAAAGATTCATCTCCAAGAGCCATCAAGACCACTTCTATGATGTCGTGGCAAAAAAGAAGGTGATCCCTGAGGTCCCTTTCAAGCTCAAGAAAAATGAGTATCCGGAGATCCGACACGAAATCCGAAGAAGAGGTTGGGAAGTCTTAACCAACCCCATGCAACAAGTCAGAATCTTAATGGTTCAAGAGTTCTATGCCAATGCATGGATCACTAGGAACCATGATCAAAGTATGAACCCGAATCCAAAGAATTATCTCACAATGGTTCGGGGGAAATACTTAGATTTTAGTCTGGAAAATGTGAGGTTGGCGTTTCACTTGCCCATGATGCAAGGAGATGAACGCCCCTACACTAGAAGGGTCAACTTTAATCAAAGGTTGGACCAAGTCCTAATGGACATATGTGTGGAAGGAGCTCAATGGAGAATAGACTCCAAAGGCAAGCTAGTTCAACTAAGAAGACTGGACCTCAAGCCTGTGGCTAGAGGATGGTTGGAGTTCATTCAACGCTCCATCATTCCTACTAGCAACCGATCTGAAGTTATTGTGAATCGGGCCATCATGATTCATAGCATCATGATTGGAGAGGAAGTAGAAGTTCATGAGGTCATCTCCAATGAATTCTACAAAATAGCCGACAAGTCCTCCACCATGGCAAGGCTAGCTTTTCCTCACCTTATTTGCCATCTATGTTACTCAGCTGGAGTTATCATAGAAGGTGACATCTCCATTGAAGAGGATAAGCCCATCACCAAGAAGAGGATGGAGCAAGCAAGAGGAACCCTTCACGGTTCTCAAGAGATGCATGAGGAAGCTCATCATCAACAAACCCTGAGATGCCTCAAGGGATGCACTTTCCTCCTAACAACTATTGGGAGCAACTCAACACCTCCTTGGAAGATTTGAGCCACAATGTGGAACAATTAAGGGTGGAACATCATGAGCACTCCATCGTTCTCCAAGAAATAAGAGAAGATCAAAGAGCAATGAGGGAGGAGCAACAAAGGCAAGGAAGGGACATAGAAGAGCTTAAGGACATTGTTGGTCCTTTAAGAAGAAGACGCCACTAAAGGTGGATTCATTCCTTGTTCTTATTTCTTTCTGTTTTTCGGTTTTTAATGTTGTGTTTATCTATGTTTTTTTGTCTCTACTTCATGATCATTAGTATGTAGTAACCATGTCTTAAGGCTATGAATAAAATCCATTAATCCTTCACCTCTCTTAAATGAAAAATGTTTTAATTCAAAAGAACAAGAAGTACATGAATTTCAAATTTATCCTTGAATTTAATTTATATATATTGATGTGGTGACAATACTTTTTGTTTTCTGAATGAATGCTTAACCAGTGCATATTTTTGATCTTGTTGTTTATGAATGTTAAAACTGTTGGCTATTGAAAGAATGATGAACAAAGAGAAATGTTATTGATAATCTGAAAAATCATGAAGTTGATTCTGGAAGCAAGAAAAAGCAGTGAAAAGTAAAAAGCTTGCGAAAAAAAAGAAAAAAAAATATAGGAGGGCCCAAGGAAATAAAATCCAGGCCTAAGCGGCTAAATCAAGCTGTCCCTAACCATGTGCTTGTGTCATGAAGGTCCAAGTAAAAAGCTTGAGACTGAGTGGTTAAAGTCGTGATCCAAAGCAAAAAGAGTGTGCTTAAGAGCTCTGGACACCTCTAATTGGGGACTCTAGCAAAGCTGAGTCACAATCTGAAAAGCTTCACCCAGTCATGTGTCTGTGGCATTTATGTATCCGGTGGTAATACTGAAAAACAAAGTGCTTAGGGCCACGGCCAAGACTCATAAAAGTAGATGTGTTCAAGAATCAACATGCTAAACTAGGAAAGTCAAAAACACTATCCGAAATTCTAAGTTCCTAGAGAAGCCAATCATTCTAAACTTCAAAGGAAAAAGTGAGAAGCTACAACTCCCGCTCATCTAATTATAATTAATATTCATTGATAGTCTGGAATTTATAGTATATTCTCTTTTTTTTATCCTAATTGATTTTTAGTTGCTTGGGGACAAGCAACAATTTAAGTTTGGTGTTGTGATGAGCGGATAATTTATACGCATTTTGGCATTATTTTTAGGTAGTTTTTAGTAAGTTCAAGCTACTTTTAGGGATGTTTTCATTAGTTTTTATGTTAAATTCACATTTCTAGACTTTACTATGTGTTTGTGTGTTTTTATGTGATTTCAGGTAATTTCTGGCTGAAATTGAGGGAATTGAGCAAAACTCTGAAAAAGGCTGACAAAAGGACTGCTGATGCTGTTGGAATCTGACCTCCCTGCACTCGAAATGGATTTTCTGGAGCTACAGAACTCCAATTGGCGCGCACTCAACGGCGTTGGAAAGTAGACATCCAGAACGTTCCAGCAATATATAATAGTCCATACTTTACTCGGAAATTGACGACGTAACATGGCGTTGAACGCCAAGTACATGCTGCTGTCTGGAGTTAAACGCCAGAAAAACGTCATGATCCGGAGTTGAACGCCCAAAACACGTTATAAATTGGAGTTCAACTCCAAGAAAAGTCTCAGCTCGTGGATAGATCAAGCTCAGCCCAAACATACACCAAGTGGGCCCCGGAAGTGAATTTATGCATCAAATACTTACTCATGTAAACCCTAGTAGCTAGTCTAGTATAAATAGGATAAGTTACTATTGTATTAGACATATTTGGTCTCAGTTTTGTTTTATTCTTCATCTTAGGAGGCTATTGATCACATTCAGGGGCCTGGCCATTTGGCCATGCCTGAACCTTTCACTTATGTATTTTCAACGGTGGAGTTTCTGCACACCATAGATTAAGGGTGTGGAGCTCTGCTGTACCTCAAGTTTCAATATAATTTCTATTAATTTCTATTCAATTCTCTTCTATCCTTATTCCAAGATATACGTTATACTTATCTTTGATGAATGTGATGATCCGTGACACTCATCATCATTCTCACCTATGAACGCGCGTGATTGATAACCACTTCCGTTCTACTTTAGGCAGGGCGCATATCTCTTAGATTCGCCAACAGAATCTTCGTGGTATAAGCTAGATAGATGGCGGCATTCATGAGGATCCGGAAAGTCTAAACCTTGTCTATGGTATTCCGAGTAGGATTCTGGGATTGAATGACTGTGACGAGCTTCAAACTCCTGAAGGCTGGGCGTGATGACAAGCGCAAAAGAATCAAGGGATTCTATTCCAACCTGATTGAAAATCGACAGATGATTAGCCGTACTATGACAGAGCATAGGAACGTTTTCACTGAGAGGATAGGATGTAGCCATTGACAACGGTGATGCCCTACATACAGCTTGCCATGGAAAAGAGTAGGAAGGATTGGATGAATGTAATAAGAAAGTAGAGGTTCAAGAGGAGCACAGCATCTCCACACACTTATTTGAAATTCCCACTATTGATTTACATAAGTATTTATATCCCTTTTATTTTCTATTTATTCCATTAATCAAATTTAAACCAATAATCTGCCTAACTGAGATTTACAAGGTAACCATAGCTTGCTTCATACCAACAACCTCTGTGGGATCGACCCTTACTCACGTAAGGTATTACTTGGATGACCCAGTACACTTGCTGGTTAAGTTGAACGTAGTTGTGATCACATATGCCAAAGAGCCATTTAATAAATCTCATGCAAATACAAAGAGGGCAATCACAATTTCATCCGCCAGTAAGCCACAGTTCTTTCTTCGAATCCCAGCCCTTGATTTCAAATTTATTAGGCAAAGATGTTGAAATTTGTAAACTCCTTGTATTGTAGGATCAAATTAGTTTGAGGGAAAGGCTTGTTCTTGCTCCCTTGATCCTTGGATAAGGTAAGAGATCTCAAACCCTAGTGAAAATGTGAGTTTAAGGTATTGGGTATTGAGTTATTGTATTTTGGTGTGATATTGTGGCTTAGGCATTATATATATGTGTATTGGAGCTTTGGTGGTTTTGGAAAGCTTGGAAAGGAGCTTTTATGCTTGAAAATCTATTGGTGAGGTTTTGGAGACCTTAGGAGTTGAATTAAAGAGTGCTCTGGGTTAAGCGAGAATCAGCCAAGGTATGATTTCGGTTTTCTGTATCTAAAATATAATGTGGTTGTGAAAACGTAGGCTAGTGACCCTAGGATAGGGCTTTGGAATGTTGATGTAGTTCTTGGATCATTTGGATTGAATTAAATATGTATGAATGATGGTGTAAATGATTGTGTGTGGTTGTATTGGTTGGTGAAGTATGAAATATGGTATGTGATGTGGATTAATATATTGGATTGATGATAAAATTGAAGATCTTGTTGGTGAGCATGATTTGAAGAATGAACTTGTTATGTGTGTGTGTGTGTATGTATATGGTGATTGATACATTGAATGTTTATTTGGAGTTTGGGATACGAAATGTTGATTAATGATGTGAGATTTGGTTATATATGGTGAAAATTGATGGGTTGATGATTGAAAGAGGTTTGGAAATAACTAATGATTGGAATGGTTGAGTTTTGGGTTGATTTGGTATGGATAAAACTTGGGAGTTTATAAGTTTTGGTAAAAATGGGATTTTGATGAACTTCAACGGATCATATCTTGAACTATGGTTTTTGGAATTTGATTATTTTTATATCAATTGAAAGATGATTTCATAAGCTTTAAAATGGTTTAAATTTGGTGGAAATTTGATTTTTGTGGAAGGAGATATGATCATTGGAAGTTCAGGCCAAATATCTGAATTCTGCAACTTCTACAGAATTTGTGATTTCTGGTTTGTGTGCGCACGCATAGCCTCCCCGCAGGATTTTGAACCTATGTGCACATACAGCCTTGTGCGTACGCACACACGGGGACAGGGCAACTGATGGGAGCGCTAGCATGTCCTGTGAGCACACACAACCAACGAAAGATTGCGAGTTGTGCGTATGCACAGGCCTGTGCGCACGCACACGTTGGGAATGCTATTCGGTTGATGGCACCAGCACACCTTGTACGTGCACTCAACCATGGAACTTTAACTTTCTGTGCGTACACACAAGCCTGTGCGCATGTACACTTTCTGAAAATACTTCTAGGCGTGCGCACGCACACCCCTGCGTGTACACACGCGATCCAGTTCTTTTCTAAAGCTTTTGTTTTCAAGTATTTCGTATTCCCAACATGCTTGTAACCTTCCAAGTTGTTATTTCACACTTATAAACCCTCAATTTCATCCCGTAAATCTTAAATTGATATAGAATGCCTAGCAAATGAGAGTAAGATAGAGGAGAAGGTAAATTGTGGGTGAAGAATGGGGATGTTATGATGAGTATGATGAAAGGAGCTGTTGGGAAGGATGGTGGAGTGCTGTATATAATATGAGCCGAATGGCTGAGTGTGATATGAGCCGGATGGCCGGGTGTGATGATGATTATGGCTAATTATGAATTGTGAATTGTGAGCCGGATGGCTGGGATGAATGTTAATATATGGCTGTGATTTAAATGCATATAAGCTGAATGGTTGAATATTGTGATTGTTTGCACTCCACCTATCTGAGATACGAGTTTTCCTGGGTGAAAGCAGTGGATAGCCACCACGTGCTCCAGGTAGAGACTCGATACTCTGCTGATCCTATGTCGTAAGGCTGCGTTTGGTTTGTGAATGTGTTAAGACATAGACATTGAGACATAGAAATTTGAGACATACACATAACATATTTGTGTTTGTGTATAGTGTTTGGATATAATAGACATGACATTAAGATAATGTCTAATATTGTGTTTGTTATTAAGAACAAGACACTACATCATTAATAAAAGACCATTTTCTCCTTATAATTTAAATTAAAAATTAAATAATTAAAAAACTACTTCAGGAACCCCAAATTGGCTTCGAGGGTTTCTCCCCCTCACCCCTACTCCTAAAAATCTCTCTTCTGGCCTCCTCCTTCTTCTTCATTGGGTGGATCTTCTCTGGGCGCATCTCTGTGTGGTTCTCCTCTTCCATCTCCTTTTCCTTCTTCTTCTCCTCTTCATTCTTCTTCTTCTTCCTCTTCTTCTTCTTCCTCCTCTTAATTGTTTGGCATGTGTTTGCAGGTCCATTTAGCCAGGGTACTCACAGAGCATTGCTCATCGATGAAAAGCGCTGTATGTTGATATTTGGTTTTATTCATTACCGTCAAAATACTCCGGAGGTGCCACTCTCTTTCTCTAAATTTATATCAATGTTTTTTTTTGTTACTTTCTATAGAGCATATGATGAGTTCTTGGTACTATGAAAGTGAATTAGTTACAAAGTTAATAATTTCTCATTACTTCTCAAAGTGTAATGGATATAAAATTATCCTAACAAAGGTTGAAAACTTAAAATGCTATGCATCTTGTATGACCTATTTAGGATGGATACTACAAAATTCAATAAGATATTTTTGCAATTAGTTGAAATTCATTACATATAATGTTCAAAATTAAATAACTTCTGTGCTCATAGGACTTCTTTAAGCATATAACTCTTATTTTATATATACGTGTGGGCGTGATCCTTGCCACTATCCCATTCTTGAAGATTAATATAGTCCCAGAAGCATTCCAAGGACCATTAACCAAGAATCTGGCAAGGTAACCAATTTAATTTCATAGTACAATCTTTGAACTCTACAATTATATATATATGTTAAAGTGATCCTTACATCAATAGTGAAAATTAAGCTTAAATTCTTACAATCATCTTTGTAACAAGCTAGGTTGATTTTGAATTCAGGCCCAAGTTCTTGTTTACTGCTGGCAAAAGTTGATCTGTTAATGATTTTCTTTTGTTATTAAATTCTTCTGTTGTGAACTGTTCAATTTGTTGTATTATATTTGTGTCATTTCAGATAAACATGACTTCAAGAATGCATAAAAGGAAAAAAAAGGAAAAGAAATCTCAAGGAATAAAGCTACAAGAGGAGAAGACAAAGTACTAGTATCTTATGATGGCTGTTAGGATATTAATAGACTTTGAAAGTTGTATTTTTCTTTTGTGATATCTGGCTTTGTATCTTTACAATGAATCATGACAAACAATGGCTTTGTATCTTTGCTAGGTCCTTCATTTGTAATGAAATTATATGAATTAAAAATTCAATGGAAAGTTGTTTCTTTGATGTTTATTTTTATTTGCTCTGTTTCTTTTTTTAGCTAATAGTATTTGGAGTATATCTTGTATGATTTGTACAAATATGTAAGTGCAGAATTTAAGAATTCAAGTTATAAACATCAACATAGGATTAGGAAAACACAAGTTGTAAGCAAGACTTGATTCTAAATTTGCAGAAGTGCATAAATTTTTGAGACAAAATTACACAATACAATTAGTATTCACCTGATAAATAAATTAAGTGTAGAAGATTAACATAGATAATACAGAATTCAATGGAATTTTGCATTTTTGCACAAATATGAGACAAAATTGCACAATACAAATAACACTCACCTAATAAATAATTTAAGTGCAGAAAATTAATATATATAATGCAGAATTCAATAGAATTTGGTAGGATTACACAATTTTAAGTGCAAAGTGCACAACACAATAAACATTCACAACAAGTTAGTGTACTTCACTTGATTAGCATCCGAAAAAATAACAACACTAAAAATTCTAATAAGTTCTAGCAAAATACATATAATAAGTTAACAACTAAGACCACCAACATCACCAACAATAGCTAAAAGTTGTCCATTATATCTCGTGCGAATGTCGCTCTTTCCTCATCCAAACTCCAAAAGGTTGCCTTCAATTATGGATTTTGCACAAATTTCTTTGCAATCTGTACGATCTTCATTGTGTTGAAACCAAGACTCTTCAACGTTCGGCCAGGATTCACTTGCTCATTAACCCTAGACATTGCATTGGCTAGTACCTGCACATGCTTTCCTTGATCTTCAACCGCAGCCTTAAAAGTTTCAGCCAAGTTTGATAGGATTGCAGCATCGTTGCTTTTCTTAGTTGCAGTTGATGTACTTGATTTCTCTCACTTGATGAAGCAAAAGAGGTCGAAAAGGTGTTGGGTAGTTCACTCTCGGCAGCTGCTAAATCTTCCATGTCAATATCGTCTCTGCCTAAACCCAAGCCACCAGATGTAGCCATAGCAAATGTATAGCCCAGTGTGACATCTTCTTCAGCATCTTTTCCACTGCATGCATCAAGACCGGTAGCTCTATCCTTGCCAAAAATGTTTCCAAGACGTTCAAACAACGGAAATGGCTTGCCTGGAGTGTAAAGCGTAACATTGCAACCCTATACAACATAAAACAAAGTATACATTATAAATTCATATACGTACAATTACATGAAAATTAAAAAGTACTTGTAAGAAGAATGATTAAATGTTCAAAAATTCTCACCTTTTCCCATGCTTCTAATACTTGTTTACTATCCACTTCAACACACATCTTTTCAGAATTCCACCCAAAACCACTACAACTCAACATCTAAGCCACAAACATATATTTTTCTTTGATGTGCTTTACAGTGAGACCACATCCAGGAAACTTCTCATTCATTTTTTCTGCTAGCTTTTGAAATGCCCCTGGTTTAAATTGACCGGCATCTGCCCTCTTGCCTTCAACAACCAATTCCTCCATGAACACCACAAATTGTTCAGTTTTTTCTTCAGTTCATTGGCGGCGTATGGAGGCCATTTGCTGCTAGATAATATTTATGCACAATAACAAATAAAGTAAATCAAGGCAGCAGAATTACTATCAAAATTAGAGTTCAATGGTAGTAGAATTATCTTGTCTAATTAAAAAAATTAAAACAATTAAAACAAACACTTGTCTAATTATATGTTTAACCAGAATACAAGTTATGAATTCGAATTGGCAAATACATATTGCACAAAGAAAAAAACTCAAATGAATTCAAATACAAATAGTCTAGGACAATTGCATACATAACAAAACTTTCAAAGATAAAATCTCTACACGCCACGTTCTCCTCTCCATATTTGCCAGATGTCGGTTGCTAGGTCCTCACGCCATTGAGTCCACTCATGGCTACTTTCCACAACATCAATTGTATCGGCTTTATCAACTATAGTGTCATCTCCTACGGGTATATGTTCTAGTAAAAGAGTTGCATTTTCTTCAGGATCAACATCCATGTTCATACAATAAAATTTTGTAACAAACTACAAGCAATAGTAATATGACTTTGAATCCTAATAAGATAGAACGAGGGACTTCGTAGAATTTCCCATATTTTCTTAAGCAACCCAAAACACCGCTGAATCACATTTCTAGCCGAATAGTGCTTCTTATTAAATAACTCTAGACAATTTTGTGGTGCCCGATGACCTTGAACCCACTCACTCACATGATAGCAGACATTTCTATAAGGAGATAAAAATCCTTTCCCATTAGTATAGCCAACATCCACTAAGTAATAACACCCTAAAATGGAAGGATGGAGAAATATATGAAATAGATTGTAATTCTCATAAAAAAATAGTTATTATTCTTTTCAAAAGTTTGATTTAGACATACCAACAGGTATTTTCAAGCTATTGCAACGAGTAATAGCATCCCTAAGTATCTGTGAATCAGATGCCGATCCTTCCCAACCGCTAAGGACATAGACGAAATTCATGTTCCGATTGCAAACTCCTAAGACATTGGTGGATATTCTAGATTTTCTTGTTTAATATCTAGATTTCTCACTCTTCGAGACTATAATGTATGAACTGGATTTTTCACGGATAAAATCATTTAAATACCCAAATTCAATTCTAGAAAATTAGGATGAGAATTTGGGGATTTAAATATGATTTTTGGACTCAGTAGGTTTTTCTGAGTTAGGAAATGTGTTTTCTACGAAAATCCGTGAAAAATCACAAATCGTCAGTCGAATCGGTTGAACCGGTTCAAGTCTGCCCGGTACCACACGAGAAAAAATGGAAAGAGTCAAAAACCTTAGAAAAAATTAGAAATGGAAAATTGGGCGTTAGTGTTAAAGATTTGGCCCAAAGTTGTGCCGAATGAGCTAAAAACACTAACGGGTTGGACCGGGCCCAAGTTGGGCCGAAGCCCAACATATAAAAGGGTTCATTAATGAACCAAATCAGAACAACACAATCACAAACACACCTACACCAGATGAGAAGAAGAAGAAGAGGAGAAATACCATGGACACTGTTCACATTCATCTTCTCAAGCTCATATCTTGAGCTACAGAGCTCCGATTGCCGCACCGTTTGCGGCCATGTGTTTCTTGTGAAGAGCTCTACAAAACCGATATAAGAAACTGGATAGGTAACCATAAAATATTTTCTGTTCTACTCTTCAAATTTTTGAGTTTTTAGAGTTTTGGCTAAGTGAAGTTTTATGATTTTTGGGTGTTTAGGTACACTCTATCCTTTGATTGATGTTGGTTTTGGCTTCCAAAACTATTGGGCAAGGTAAGAGGCATTGAAACTCTTGTGAAATTTCAATTATAATGAGCCCTAGGTTGATTTATGATGGTTTATATACATATAGCTTGTTTATGGTGGTGTTTGGAGCTTGTTAATGCTTATTGGAGATTCTTGGTGGCCTAGATTGTGTTTGAAAGCTTGTCTTGGGCTCAATTTGTGGTTTTGGTGCATATTGGAGATCGGCCAATGTATGGTTTCAGTTTCCTCTATGTAGTATATAATATTCATGGATACTTAGGCTAGTTGACCCTAAGATAAGATTGAAAGTTGTTGGTGTATGAATGATTATATGTGAATTGATGTTAATTGTTGGTGTCATTGGAATATTGTGGTTAAGGATGATTATGGGGAATTATTGGTTTCAATGAGTAATGATGATTAGTGTTCTTGATGAGGTTGTTGGTATTTAATGATTGATGATGAGTAATAAGGTTGTTGGAATTTAATGATTATAAAGGTTAATAGGGAATGTGTGATTTATTGTTGTTGATGAGGGTTGTTGCTGTGGTTGATAATGGATGATAAATATTGATATTGTTGATAATTGAGGGTGAGTGTTGGGATTTTTGATAAATGGCTATATTGATGTTGAAAGTATGATGTTGGAGATTGATGTTGAAATTACTAATGATGATGGTTAGTAAGGGTATTATTATGTATTTGATAGTGAGAATTGATGATTATATATGGTGAAGAGGTAAATTGGAGTATGGCAAATGGTAAATTCTGATATGTGAAAGAATTAATGTGGTTTTGGTTGGTTTGGGTTATGAAAGTTGGTAAATTGAGATTCTTGTGAGTTTTGGTAAAAGTTGACTTTTGGTGAACTTTGTCTGATCATAACTAATTCCTTGATTTTTAAAATCTATTGAAACTGGTTTAGAATTAAAGTTTATTGAAAACCCTTCGAATCGATATAAATTTTGTAAAATTTGAAATTTTGTAGAGGAAGTTATGATCATTCAAAGATTGGTGTAAAAATTTGAAATTCTGCAAAGTTGCAGAATTTCATGATTTCTGATGTGTGCGCACGCACAGCCTTGTGCGCACGCACACCTCTGTGAAAATTTAAATATGTGCGCACACACAGACTTGTGTAGCCGCACACGCAGAAGGTGGCTCACAATTTGCAGCCTTTGCACAGCTTGTGCGCGGACACACCAATAAAGAATTACAACCTGTGCGTACGCACAGCCCTATACGCACGCACACGTTGGGAAGGCCACTCTGTTAGGGGCACTGGCACAGGTTCTGCAAGTGAACATACTTTACATATTTTAGTACCTGTGCGTACGCACACTTTTAAAATCTTTCTGGGCGTGCGCACGCACACCCCTGTGCGTCTCCACACGCCCTGTTTCACAAATTTAAACTTTGTTTTCAATTATTTCACCTTCCCAACAAGGTTATAAGCTTCTATAACACCATTTTAACGCTTTTGGGCTAATTTTTGAGTAGGAGAATATTGGGGATAAGCTAAGGGTTTTAGATGATGATTATTATGACAAATTAGCGAACGGAGGTTTATGTTTCTTGTGCACTGAGGATGGGTTGGTAGAGTGGGGGTGAAGAATGAAAATGTTGAATTGACAGTGGTTGAGATGAGTCGAGGACTCTGAATGAGATGATGGAACCATGATATATTGAAAATTTTTTTTTCTGAAAACCACTGGTGTATTATTTGTATATTGAGATTATGATACGCTATGCACCCGGCAGGGATGGTGGTTAATCCCGCCTATCGAGGTAGCGACGGTGGCGTAAGGACTGTGGTTAATCCCACTTGCGCTTAGATGTGAGGTCGGTGGCAATGAATCCCGCTCGCATCCCTTCGGATCATCAGAGCGTACAGGCGTAGAACCCTGGATAGTGATCCGAACACTATATCTCGAGGGTTCCCACACCATGAATCCGAAGGGCAACATCTCCATAGAGATGTGTCGGGTTGGCAGTTGAACCGACAATGTGATATCACAGCCAGTAGGGCATGCGTTCAATATATGCATTTTCTACCTGTTTGTATGCTTTGCCGACTTGACATTGTTTTTCTATCTATATAACATGTCTAATTGCTATTTGTGTTAATTGATATATATGCTTCTACTTGTGTTTTACTTGTATTGTATATACTTGTGCTTTCTACTGGGATTGAGGAGGTTCGAAAGGCGGTGGCGATAGGATCGCATGGAAGTTAGGTGGGTGAAGGCTGTGGGACAGCGGTGTTTAGTTAGCATAGAAATCCCTTAAGTTAGAATACCTGGTTTAGTTATGTTAAGATTTATGCAGTTACGCTTATTTGTTTTAGAATGCTTTAAGTTTGAATCTTATGATGGATATGGAGTCTAGGATTGCCTTTGGCGTCCTTGGGTCTTATATCCTACATCACTGGGCACTGTTACCATACTAAGAACCTCCGGTTCTCATACCATATCTCTGTTGTGTTTTTCAGATGCAGGTTGCAACCCACCTTGGTGAGTTGTTTGGTTGGTGGCAGAAGCGAAGAATCCGGATACCTTTTGAGTCTCTTTGATATATTTCGTTTATTTATATATATCTCTCACTTTTGTATTTTTATTTTGGCCTAGAGGCTTATATTTGAGAGAGAACAAAACTTGTATAAGCCATTTTAAACTTCAGTTTCCTCTTATCTGTATATTTGGCTAGCCTGCTTAAACTCCGCGAGCCGTGGCTAGTTTCCTATGATATTATATTATTATACTATTACTTTGTTTATGTCACATCTGTTCCATGTGCTTTGAGTTTGACGCTTCGTTAGTTTGTTTTGCGCTTTTAAATTCTATTTTTGAACTACATCCTTCATCAGGCTTCTAGATAATATTATTCCTTCTATATATCAGATGTAGGAGCTTAGAACTGTCGTATATATATTATATGTACGAGCTTAGAACTATCGTAACCTTTGATTAACCTTTGCTTTACAATGCGAGGTAAAACTTAGGCTAATTAGGGTGTTACCTTTAGTGGTATCTGAGCGGTTCGTCCTCGTGAGCCTGAGAGATGGACCGATTGTGCTTCATTGCATATTCTGTGTGTCTTTTCTTTGATGCTATTAGGTTATTTATTTGATATTGCATAACATGCTTGTTTGTGAGGTCCTGTTTGGGATAATTGAAACACTAGGCTTTTGATATTGGGACTGATCACCTCGTATCGATTGTTTGTTGTAGGCAGGAAACCCAATGGCCACTCGCGGATGAGGTCGAGCACATTCATGAGAGAATAGGAATGAGCAACCAGCTGATAACCATGCCGAGTTCGTGGCAGTGATAGCAAACCTGGCAAGCACCATGGAAGCGAATGCCGCTGTGTCTCTGCAAGTTGTAAGGAGGTTAATCCAATCGGCCAGAAGCAGAAACGAAAATGGAGAAGGTGCTGAGGACAGCTTGAGTGGTGTCCCGAGGACTCTAGCTGCTTTTTGGAGAGCTGGTCCACTGGTTTTCAATGGTTCGACAAACCATACTGAAGTAGACAACTAGTTTCAAGCTGTGGAGCGTGCATTGCTAACTCAACATGTACCGTATGAAAAGTTCGTGGAATATGTGACTTATCAACTAGTGGGAGAAGCTCAGCATAGGTGGCAAGAAGAGCGCCGACTGATACACCAACAGAACGTGAACATTACCTGGGCGTTATTCAAGGAAGTTTTCTACCGGAAGTACTTTCATGAGTCATTAAGGGAGACCAGAGAATTGGAGCTCTTACAGCTGAAGGAAGGGTCCATGACTATAGTAGAATACACCAGCAAGTTCGAGGAGCTCTGTAGGTTCTCGAGGATAAGTCAGGGTACTTTTGAGGGATGAAAATGCGTCAAATATGAAGTAGGGTTGAGGGAAGATATCCAACACACTATGGCTCCACTGGAGATAAGGAGATTTTCTGAATTGGTGGACACTGCAAGGGTTGTTGAAGATTATGTAAGGACGGTAGCCTCGTCAAGGAACACTCATGGAGGGAATACCAATAGGGAACTCAATGATCATCTCGGACCAAGGGGACAAAACTTCAAGAGATATGGTGAAGGAAAGCGGTCAAGAGCTTACTCCCCTGCTATAAAATGGCAGCAGTGTGGGATCTACCATCCGAATAAGCCATGCCAGTTGGGTAAGAAGCTATGTTACAAGTGTGGCGCACTAGGACATTTGGTTAGAGATTGTCTCCGCGGGAGGAACCGAGATGAGACTCAGAATCAACAGTTAGGCCGTGTAAGTACTGTGGATGCACGTGATGCGACAGGGTCGGATCCTTCGACAAGAGGTAAGCGTATGCTTTGAGTATTATAGTACCTGGACCTGAGGATAGCTTAGTTTTATCTTTTGCAAAGTCTTTGTTAGGATTTCGAGTGCTTAGGGTTTTGTTGGGAGTAAACCATGGGAAAGGACGATTCTAGTGGCGGTAGCCGAGGATTTCAGACTTGGTATGACTAAAAGTCTCATCGATTCTCTTTATGGGTGATGGGTGCGGCTCAGCACTAGTGGCAACGGAAGTACCGACTAACGCCTTTGCAGTTTTCAACTATGATTTTTCCGGTTTTAAGGTTTAGAATGATTTCTACTCTGGTTTGGGACTTTGGCTTAAATGATTTATTTTTAAAGTTAGTCAGAACTCTTGATTTTAGAGATAAGGTTTAAACGAACAGTGAGTTCTCCGATTTTATTCAAATGTGAAAATTGGTTTCCAATTTCTCTTATCAAAGGGGATTCAATTTGAAAAGTTTTCATTTAAGAAAATCATGATTGGAAGTAGGCAACTTCCGAGTAAACTATTTTGACTTCTTTTAGAAAATTCAACGGTGACCTAGTCTAGAATGAACTGTTTTGAATGATTTGGCTTTGAAACTAAGATTGGGAGTTTTTTTTTATCAAACGAGACGATTTAAAAGGGAAAAGTGAGTCTTAAGGTTTTGTTCACTTGTGATTTTGGTTTGTAAATTCTAATTTAACAAAAGGGATTCGAATGGAAAGGTTTTGATTTAAAGGTTTCGATGAATTTAGACAAATCATGCTTTAACATGTTTAATTTACAATTAAATGGTTTTTGACTCTTTTCATAAGGTTTTAACAATGGAATCATTTAGATTGAGGTTGTTTTAAAGGTTTTGACAAATATTACAAAATTGGTATTTAGTTTAAGGAAAATTTTTAGATTCTTAATGATGATAATCAGAGTGACGCAGCGGAAGCTGTACGCTAAGTTGTCAACTTGTGAGTTCTGGAAGGAGGAAATAAAGTTCTTAGGTCACGTGGTGAGGAAAAGAGAAATAACCATAGATCCTTCTAAGGTGGAAACGATGATGGAATGGGAAAGACCGACAAGCGGTGACGAAAGTCAGAAGCTTCTTGGGTTTAGCCGAATATTCTCAGAGAATCGTTGAAGGATTTTCCCAGATTACGCTACCGATGATTAAGTTGACAAGAAAGGAGGTGCCTTTTGTGGGCGTCGGAGTGTGAAGAGAGTTTCCTAACTTTGAACCAAAAGTTAACGTCAGCACTTTGATCTTACCGGAACCGCATGAACCGTTTGAAGTGTACTGTGATGCTTCTCTGAAAGGTTTAGGTTGCGCGTTGATGCAACACCAAAATGTAGTGGCTTACACATCGTATCAGTTGAGACCGCATGAGGTGGACTACCCAATTTACGATTTGGAATTAGCAGCGATTACGTTTGCACTAAAGATTTAGAGGCACCACTTGTATGGAGTAAGGTTTAGCGTCTTTTCTGATCATAAGATTCTCAAGTACATCTTTGATCAGAAAGAGCTTAATACGTGTCAGAGAAGATGGATGGTGTTGCTTAAGGACTATAATTTTAAAATGAATTATCATCCTGGAAAGGCGAATGTGGTAGCAGACACTGAGTTGGAAGTCTTTAACAATTGCTTGGATGAGAATCAAGGAAGAGGAACTAGTGGATAAGTTTGTAAATCTTAAGCTGGACATTGGTGAGGTTGCCGGAAGAGCTTGTTTGAACTAGTTGTAGATTTCAAGTATGTTTAAGAGGGAGATTCAAAGGGCTCAATAGGATAAGCAGAAGCTTCGGCAATTGTTCCAACTAGTTGGTGAGAAGAGGCTTAGAGAATTCACCAAGGATGGTGAGGGATTGTGGAGGTATAAGGGAAGAATTTGCATACCAGATGTCGGGAGTTTGAGACAAGACATGTTGTTGGAGGCTCATCACAGTGGATTTTCTATTCATCCCGGAAGTACGAAGATGTATTATGACTTAAAGAAGATGTTCTGGTTGCTTGAGATGAAAGGTGATGCAATTACAGAGGTATCCAAGTGTTTGACGTGTTAGAAGGTGAAGATAGAGCATTAGAAGCCGTCAGGAATGCTACAGCCTCTTGAGATTCCTCAGTAGAAGTGGGAAGGAATCGCGATTGATTTTGCGACCGGTTTGCCGAGGATTAGGTCGGGATTTGATCCGGTTTGGGTGATCGTGGTTCGCTTAACCATATTCGCTAATTTTCTGCCTATCCGAGTGAACTATTCTACGGAGGAGTTGGCAAGAGAGAACATCGACATGGTAGGATGATGGTGAACGAGATGCTTTGACAACTTGTTGGGTTGGCAACGTTGAAAGTAGGATGCTTCATGGAGTTACATCGTGTGATTCAGATTTTTTAGGGCAAAAATCTTTTTAAGGAGGGGAGGATGTAAGAACTGGATTTTTTACGGATAAAATCATTTAAATATCCAAATTAAATTCCTAAAAGTTAGGATGAGAATTTGGGGATTTAAATATGATTTTTGGACTCAGTAGATTTTTCTGAGTCAGGAAATGTATTTTCTGCGAAAAATCGTGAAAAACCGCAAATCGGCAGTTGAACCGATTCAAGTCTGCCCGATACAGCACGAGAGAAAATGGAAATAGTGAAATGCTAATGGGTTGGACCGGGCCCAAGTTGGGCTCAAGCCCAACATATTAAAAGGTTCATTAATAAACCAACTCAGCACAACACAATCATAAACACACCCACACCAGCTGAGAAGAAGAAGAAGAGAAACACCATGGACACTATTCACCTTCATCTTCTCAAGGTCATATCTTGAGCAACAGAGCTCCGATCGCCGCACCATTTACGGCCACGCGTTCCTTGTGAAGAGCTCTACAAAACCCATACAAGAATCTGGATAGGTAACCACAAAATATTTTCTATTCTTCTCTTCAAAGTTTTGAGTTTTTAGGGTTTTGGATAAGTGAGTTTTTATGATTTTTGGGTGTTTAGGTACACTCTAGCCTTTGATTAATGTTGGTTTTGGCTTCCAAAACTATTGGGCAAGGTAAGAGGCATTGAAACTCTTGTGAAATTTCAATTATAATTAGCCCTAAGTTGATTTATGATGGTTTATGTACATGTAGCTTGTTTATGTTGATGTTTGGAGCTTGTTGATGCTTGTTGGAGATTCTTGGTGGCATAGATTGTGCTTGAAAGCTTGTCTTTGGCTCAATTTGGGGTTTTGGTGCATATTCGGGATCGACCAAGGTATGGTTTCGGATTCCTCTATGTAGTATATAATATTCATAGACACTTAGGCCAGTTGACCCTAAGATAGGATTGAAGGTTGTTGGTGTATGAATCATATGTGAATTGATGTTAATTGTTGGTGTCATTGAAATATTGTGGTTAAGGATGATTATGGGGAATTTTTGGTGTTAATGAGTAATGATTATTAGTGTTGTTGATGAGGTTGTTGGTATTTAATGATTGATGATGGGTAATGAGGTTGTTGGAATTTAATGATTATAAAGGTTAATGGGAAATGTGTGATTTATTGTTGTTGATGAGGGTTGTTGCTGTGGTTGATAATGGATGATAAATATTGATATTGTTGATAATTGAGGGTGAGTGTTGGGATTGTTGATAAATGGCTATATTGATGTTGATAGTATGATGTTGGAGATTGATGTTGAAATTACAAATGATGATGGTTAGTAAGGGTATTATTATGTATTTGATAGTGAGAATTGATTATTATATATGGTGGAGAGGTAAATTGGAGTATGGCAAATGGTAAATTCTGATCTGTGAAAGAATTAATGTGGTTTTGGTTGGTTTGGGTTATGAAAGTTGGTAAATTGAGATTCTTGTGAGTTTTGGTAAAAGTTGACTTTTGGTGAACTTTGTCTGATCATAACTAATGCCTCGATTTTCAAAATCTTTTGAAACTAGTTTAGAATTAAAGTTTATTCAAAACCCTTCGAATCCATATAAAGTTTGTAAAAATTGGAATTTTGTAGAGGAAGTTATGTTCATTCAAAGATTGGTGTAAAAAACTGAAATTCTGCAAAGTTGTAAAATTTCATGATTTTTGATGTGTGCGGACGCACACCTCTGTGAAAACTTAAATCTGTGTGCATGCAGAGACTTGTGCATCTGCACATGCAGAGGGAGGCTCACTGTTTGCAGCGTTAGCATAACTTGTGCGCGCACACACCAACGAAGAATTGCAACCTCTGCGTATGCACAGCCCTGTGCGCACGCACACATTCGGAAGGCTAGTTTGTTAGGGGCGCTGGCACAGGTTGTGCGAGTGAATAGACTTTACATATTTTAGTACCTGTGCGTACACACACCCTTGTGCGTATGCACACTTTTAAAACCTTCCTGGGCGTGCGCACATATACCCTTGTGCGTTCGCACACGCCCTGTTTCACAAATTTAAACTTTGTTTTCAACTATTTCACCTTCCCAACAAGATTGTAAGCTTCTATAACACCATTTTAAGGCTTTTGGGCTAATTTTTGAGTAGGAAAATATTGGGGATAAGCTAAGGGTTTTAGGTGATGATTATTATGACAAATTAGCGAACAGAGGTTTAGGTTTCTGGTGCACTGAGGATGGGTTGGTATAGTGGGAGTGAAGAATGGAAATGTTGAATTGATAGTGGTTGAAATGATTCGAGGACACTGAATGAGTTGATGAAACCATGATATATTGAAAATGTTTTCTGAAAACCACTGGTGTATTATTTGTATATTGAGATTATGATACGCTATGCGCCCGGCAGGGACGGTGGTTAATCCTACCTGTCGAGGTAGCGGCGGCGGCGTAAGGACGGTGGTTAATCTCACTTGCGCTTAGATGTGAGGTCGGTGGCAATAGATCCCGCTCGCATCCTTTTGGATCATCAGAGCGTACAGGCGCGAAACCTTGCATAGTGATCTGAGCATTATATCTCGAGGGTTCCCACACCATGAATCCGAAGGGCAACATCTCCATGGAGATGTGTCGGATTGGCAGTTGAACTGACAATGTGATATCACAGCCAGTAGGGCAGGCATTCATCATATGCATTTTCTACCTGTTTGTATGCTTTGCCGACTTGACATTGTTTTCCTATTTGTATAACATGGCTAATTGCTATTTGTGTTAATTGATATAGATGCTTCTACTTGTGTTTTACTTGTATTGTATATACTTGTGCTTTTTACTAGGATTGAGGAGGTTCAGAAGGCGGTGGCGATGGGATCGCATGGAGGTTAGGTGGGTGAAGGCTGTGGGACAGCGGTATTCAGTTAGCATAGAAATCCCTTAAGTTAGAATACCCAGTTTAGTTATGTTAAGATTTATATAGTTATGCTTATTTGTTTTAGAATGCTTTAAGTTTGAATCTTGTGATGGATATGGAGTCTAGGATTGCCCTTGGTGTCCCGGGGTCTTATATCCTACATCACTGGGCACTGTTACCATACTGAGAACCTCCGGTTCTCATACCATATCTCTGTTGTATTTTTCAGATGTAGGTCGTAACCCACTTCGGTGAGTTGTTTGGTTGGTGACAGAAGCGGAGGATCTGGATACCTTATGAGTCTCTTTGATTTATTTTGTTTATTAATAGATATCTCTCAATATTGTATTTTTATTTTGGCCTAGAGGCTTGTGTTTGAGAGAGAACAAAACTTGTATAAGCCATTTTAAACTCCAGTTTCCTCTTATCTGTATATCTGGCTAGCCGGCTTAAACTCCATGAGCCGTGGCTAGTTTCCTATGATATTATACTATTATACTATTACTTTGTTTATGTCACATCTGTTCCTTGTGCTTTGAGTTAGACGCTTTGTTAGTTTGTTTTGCGCTTTTAAATTCTATTTTTGAACTACATCTTTCATCAGGCTTTGATGATGGAAAAACGATTCCACACAAACTCACCGGCAAGTGTACCGGGTCATATCAAGTAGTAATTACTCACAAGAGTGAGGTCGATCCCATAGGGATTGATTGATTGAGCAATTTTAGTTAGATGATGAATTTAGTTAAGCAAATATTCGATGATTTGAGTGATTTTGATCAACAGAAGTGAAATTGCAAGTAAACTAAAGTGCAGAATGTAAATTGGCTGAAAATTAAAGTGCAGAAGAAGTAAAATTGCAGAAACTTAAAGTGCAAGAAAGTAAAAGAGCTGAAACTTAAATTGCAAGAAATATAAATGACTGAAACTTAAAGTGCAAAAAATGTAAATTACTGAATCTAAATTGATGAGAAATGTAAATTGCTTGAAGAATAAAAGGATTTGGGTGCTCGGATTCAGAATTGAACAAGGAAATGCAAGTTAAAGTAAACTAGAGAGCTATGAGATGAAGAGATTCAGCTCAGTAGCCAAACAGAAAGGAAAAATTGCTTGAAGAAACAAACAGGAAGAAAACTTAGCTCAATTATAAAATTCTAAAAGAGAAACTGAAGATCGAAGAAGAGCAATGAGATCGGAAGGCAGACTAGATCTCAATCACTCCCTTGACCAAACAGAAAAGAAATTACAGAAGAAATGAAAATGAAAACAGCAGAGAAGATCTTGATCCAATTCTCCAATTCTCAGGACTAAATGAAAGGAAAGCAAAGATGATTCTCAGATCAAGAAATTCAATGGAGTTCCTCAATTTGAATTCAAAAATCCCAATACAAAAAGTAGAAATTGCAGAAGCAAGAACAAACAGAAAGAAAACAAGATCTAAATCCCAACTCCCCAAATTCATAATGAAAATTTAAAAGTGAAAAACTAAAAATGAGCTAAAGGTCTTTTACATTTTGAATTTGATCCTATTTATACACTTTCTATGTTTGGTCTTCAGATCTTGGAATGGGCCGTTTGATTTTGGATTTGAAGAAATGTGGGTCCGATTGGTTTTGGTTCATTTGGATTGAAGGCATGCTCTAGTGGAACGCTCCGTTGAGTTTAGTGAACTTGGCGTTCACTCTTGCCTTGTGTGCCTTGTCACGTGTTGAGCCTTCTTGCCTAGCGTTCACTCTTTCAACGCTACGTTCAAATTATGAACGCTACACTTGATGCTGAGCCTTCCTTAATTGAGCGATATGCTCTTCATGGTGCATGCTCCCTCTTCGAACCTTGGCCAGCACATATTTGGTGAATGCTGCGCTTTACTTTCCTTGGTCAAGAGGCTGAAAATGTTCACATTGGTGAACGTGACATTCATTTTAGTGAACGCCCCTTCCTTTGTTGCGCAGTTAGGCCTTGCTCCCTTGCCAGGAGTGTCACGAGAACGTTGGCTAAAGGGAGCGCTACGCTCAAATTTTGCACCACTACCCTTCCTTGTCTTGATGCGCGCTCAGCTCCCTTGGTGCTCCCTCTTCGAGCACTACATTGCAACCTTCGAACGCTCCTTGTGAGCTTCCTTCCTCGAAGCTTAAATCCACGATAAAGGTGGAAGGAGTGAACGTGGCGTTCACTATTTCAAACACTACCCTTTGGCTTTTGCTGCACCATTTGATGCACCTTGATAGAGCGCTCGAAAACGTTCACTATAGTGAACGCTGGGCTATAATGTTTGAGCGCTACCCTTCCTTGGTTTCCTTGGTTGAACGCTGGCCCTTATGAGCCTTGGTGATCGCCACGCTTTTACTATCATAGGCCACGCCTTTCAAAGCGTGGCCTAAGGTCCAAAGCGTGCTCAAACATCAAAGTGTGCCCAAAAATCCTTCTTTCCTCTTTTTCATCATTTCTTCATCTACAAGCAACCAAACAACTAATCAAAGTCCCACTAAAATCACTAGATCCTTGCATCATTTATAAAATCAATCAATTCTAGCATAAAACCCATGTTTTGTGTAAAATAAATGATGTTTGGTTGATTCAAGATAATCATGAAAATCCACTCTAATTACTTACTTATTGTGCAAGAAAGTGCATAAAGCCTAATGAAACTAGTGAAAAATGCTTGTAAAACTAGCATAAGATGACTTGTCATCACAACACCAAACTTAAATCTTGCTTGTCCCCAAATAAGCACTAAACATGAGAAGGAATGAAATGAAACAAAGAAGCATTCATGTCCTTATTTGGCAGATAATAGAATTTGAACCATGGGGTTTTATGCAGACAAAAATGCAGCTCAATTATTCTTTGCTGTTAGATATGCAATGTCCCTTGAAGGTTTACTAGAGTTGCTGCTATAATTCCTTGCTCTTCTATTGATCCCTGTTAGCTTTTTCTTTCTTTCTTTTGCTTAGAAAGCTTATTTCTTAAGGATAGCTTAGTGTCAAGTGTTGCAGCATCCTTTTGGCTTCATTTTGCTCAACACTTCTTCACTACATACACTTGGCTCACAAATCTTCTTAGGAACATTGATGCCCAACACCTCTTTGGGTTACTAAATGCTTTGTAGCTAGGTTGCTCTTGATAATGGACTTTCGGTTGGTAATCCCGGATTAGTTAATCCAAGTTACCAAATTTTAAAAGACTCCTCAAAACCTAATTGTCCAAGCATATCCTAGTACAAAAAGCACCACAGACATATGTCCTAAGGTCCAAGCTATTGGTGTCTAGCCTTATTGTTTGTTTCTTTGCCAATTCTTGGCTTTTCTTTTCTTTTTCTTTCTTACTTTGCTTCATTTTGCAGGGATGTTCATTAATAAAAGGTCTCATGGCAGCAACTAAGTTCACACTACATAGAACATTCTATTATGCAACTTTTATTGTTGAGCTTTCCATCTTAATTAAGCAATTACCACCACAAAACTTCATTCTAATCTCTGGTTCATTGGACAATCACCTTCCATTTCAAACATTTTCTCTTATTGATACAAAAGGGAGACAAAACATGATCTTAAGCAGATGAAAATGACAACAAGCATTTTGCAGACTAGAATACTTAGCAGATATCTACATTTACAACTAATTGAACACTTCAACAAGACATATAGGAATCTCCAAGTTAAAACATTTCTCAACAAAAAGGATTAAGTGTCAATACAACCTCTTGGAAGTGTGTCTCAGCTTTTTTTCTGTTCTCATCATTTCTCTTTATTGCATCTCTTTTGGGATGATGATGCAGATCTCCTCCAAAAGTTGAATGTTTTCCTACACAATCCTTACAAGTTGCTTGTTTCCCAAGCCCTTAGGCAACTGGTTAGTATGCAGAATTTGTTTGTAGGCTTTTGAACTTACTTTGGTGTATAAACACCAAACTTAGTTCCTTACCAATGTTTCTTATGCAACAAGTCAACCATATATATGAAACCTCGTGTCTTTGCTAATGGTCATAAAAACTAGAAAACAAACAATGGTTAAGTAGTTTTTCTGATTGCTTGGAGCTAGCAACTATTCATGCAGAAGGTGAAAATGTGTTTTTAAATAAAATTTTTGGTGGAACACCAAACTTAGCATCCTTTATTCTCCCTTAAATTGTTTTGGTGTACAACACCAAACTTAGCTCCTTCCAATACAGATAAATCTACTTATCCCTCTTATTTACATAGTTAAGCAAAGAAAACTACCTTTGGTTGGGTTGCCTCCCAACAAGCGCTCTTTTAATGTCACTAGCTTGAGATCCTTCATTCTTGCTCAGCTTAATGTCTGAATCTCCTTCTCTTTGTCCCAATGGCCTCCCAAGTAATACTTTGCCCTGTGACCATTTGCGGTGAAATTGTTCTTTGTTGCTTCACCTAGCAGTTCAAGGCTTCCATAAAGAAGAACTTTTGTCACCAAGTAGGGACCAGCCCATTTAGACTTGAGTTTGCCAGGGAAAACTTTCAGTCAGGAGTTATACAAGAGTACTTGCTGTCCTGGTTTGAACTCCTTCTTTGAGATCCTCTTGTCATGCCATCTCTTAGCTTTTTCTTTGTATATCTTAGCATTTTCATAGGCTTCCAGTCTAAACTCATCCAACTCATTTAATTGCAATAGCCTCTTCTCTCCTGCTGCTTGAGAATCAAGGTTGAGGAGTTTAGTAGCCCAGAAAGCTTTATGTTCAAGCTCTATAGGAAGGTGACAAGACTTGCCATATAACAGCTGAAAAGGAAACTTTCCAATGGGGGTTTTGAATGCTGTTCTATATGCCCAGAGAGCATCTTCTAATTTTCTGGCCCAATCCTTTCTTGTACTCCCCACTGTCTTCTCCAAAATCCTCTTCAACTCCCTATTTGCAAGCTCTGCTTGGCCATTGGTCTATGGATGATATGGTGTAGCTACTTTGTGCATCACCCTATATTTGTTAAGTAGTTTCTCCATCTGTTTGTTGCAGAAATGACTACCACCATCACTGACAAGACCCTTAAGCACTCCATATCTAGTAAAAATGTGTTTCTTAAGGAATTGAAGGACAATTTGTGCATCACATGTGGTTGTTACTATGGCTTCCACCCACTTTGAGACATATTCTACTGCTACAAGTATGTACTTGAAGGAATATGATGGTGGAAAAGGGCCCATAAAATTTATTCCCCAAAGATCAAATAGTTCTACCTCCAAGATGTAGTTCTGAGGTGTCTCATTCATTCTTATTAATCCTCCATCTCTTTGGCACTCATTGCATTGATGAACAAACTCTCTAGCATCCTTGAATATGGTTGGCCAATAAAATCTACTTTGAAGTACTTTGACTGCTGTTCTTTCTGACCCAAAATGTCCACCATAAGCTGAGCCATGACAGTGCCACAATATGTCTCTCATCTCATTTTCAGGGATGCATCTTCTAATCATCCCATCTGGACACTGATGAGCGGATAATTTATACGCTTTCTGGCATTGTTTTTAGGTAGTTTTTAGTAGGATCTAGCTACTTTTTAGTATATTTTATTAGTTTTTAAGCAAAAATCACATTTCTGGACTTTACTATGAGTTTGTGTATCTTTTGTGATTTCAGGTATTTTCTGGCTGAAATTGAGGGACCTGAGCAAAAATCTAATTCAGAGGCTGAAAAAGGGCTGCTGATGTTGTTGGATTCTGAACTCCTTGCACTCGAAATAGATTTTCACAGATACCCAAATGGTGTGCTTTCAGATGTGTTGGAAAGTATACATCCAGGGCTTTTCAGAAATATATAATAGTCCATACTTTGCCCGAGTTTTGACGACGCAAACTGGCGTTCAAATGCCAACTTCCTACCCTATTCTGGCATTAAACGCCAGAAATAGGATACATGCTGGAGTTAAACACCCAAACTGGCATAAAAGCTGGCATTTAACTCTAAGAAAAGTCTTTACACATGAAAGCTTTAATGCTCAGCCCAAGTACACACCAAGTGGGCCCGGAAGTGGATTTCTGCATCATTTACTTATTTTTGTAAACCCTAATAACTAGTCTATTATAAATAGGACCTTTTACTATTGTATTTTCATCTTTGGATTATCCTTAGATCATCTTTGATCACGTTTTGGGGGCTGGCCATTCGGCCATGCCTGGACCTTCATCACTTATGTTTTTTCAATGGTGGAGTTTCTACACACCATAGATTAAGGTGTGGAGCTCTGCTGTTCCTCGAGTATTAATGCAAAGTACTATTGTTCTTCTATTCAATTCAAGCTTATTTTTATTCCAAGATATTCATTCGCACACAAGAACATGATGAATGTGATTATCAAGTGACACTCATCACCATTCTCACTTATGAACGCATGCCTGACAAACACTTCCGTTTTACAAGAAAACAAGCTTGAATGCATATCTCTTGGGACTCTAATCAACGATTCACATCGTTTCCCCTCTGACAATGGTGCATCTGAATATGAGATTAGAACCTTCGTGGTATAAGCTAGAAACAATTGGCAGCATTCCTGAGATCCGGAAAGTCTAAACCTTGTCTGTGGTATTCCGAGTAGGATCTGGGAAGGGATGACTGTGACGAGCTTCAAACTTGCGACTGTGGGGCGTAGTGATACTGCGCAAAAGGATCATTGGATCTTATTCCGACACGATCAAGAACCGACAGCTAATTAGCCATGCGGTAGCTGTGCCTGGTATTTTTCATCCGAGACGAGAAATCCGACAGTTGATTAGCCGTACAGAAATCGTAGAGGACCATTTTTACTGAGAGGATGGGAGGTAGCCATTGACAATGGTGATTCCCAACATACAACTTGCCATGGAAAGGAGTATGAATGATTGAAGAAGACAGTAGGAAAGCAGAGATTCAAAAGGAATGACGCATCTTCATACGCTTATCTGAAATTCCCACCAATAAGTTACATAAGTATTTTTATCTTTATTTTATGTTTATTTATCTTTTAATTATCAAAACTCCATAACCATTTGAATCCGCCTGATTGAGATTTACAAGATGACCATAGCTTGCTTCAAGCTGACAATCTCCGTGGGATCGACCCTTACTCACGTAAGGTATTACTTGGACAACCCAGTTCACTTGCTGGTTAGTTGTGCGGAGTTGTGAGGAAAGTGTTGAGATTACGATCGCGTGTACCAAGTTTTTGGTGCCGTTGTCAGAGATCACAATTTCGTGCACCAAGTTTTTGGCGCCGTTGCCGGGGATTGTTCGAGTTTGGACAACTGACGGTTCATCTTGTTGCTTAGATTAGGTAATTTTCTTTTTATTTTGTCTTCAGAATTTTTAAGAATGAATTCAAGAGTTACGGATGATGCTTTTAGCATCACAAGAGCTAGTTGATTCCCATCAATTTGGCTGTATTATGTAATGTCTTGCTGAAGCTTGACTAGCCATGTCTAATCTTTTTAGACTGAAGCTTTAGACTAACATTGCATGATTCCTTGAACTCTTATTAAAAATTTTGAGTTTCTTATTTTCTTTTTCCTAAATAATTCTCGAAAAAAATACAAAAAAAAATTAATAAAATCATAAAAACCAAAAAATATTTTGTGTTTCTTGTTTGAGTCTAGTGTCAATTTTTAAGTTTGGGGTCAATTGCATGTTTTAATTTTTCTGAAAAAAAAATTTTCGAAAATTCATGCATTGCATTCTTCATGATCTTCAAGTTGTTCTTAATGAGTCTCTTTGTTTGATCTTCATATTTTCTTGTTTTGTGTCTTTTGTTGTTTTTCATATGCATTTTTGAATTCATAGTGTCTAAACATGAAAAATCTCCAAGTTTGGTGTCTTGTATGTTTTTCTTTTCTTGAAAATTTTTCAAAAATAAATTCTTGATGTTCATCATGATCCTCAAAGTGTTCTTAGTGTTCATCTTGACATTCATAGTGTTCTTGCATGCATCTTTTGTTTTAATCCAAAATTTTTATTTGTTGAGTCATTTTGTGGTTTTTCTCTTTCCTCATTAAATTCAAAAAAATAAAAAAATATATTTTTCTTATTTCACTCATAAATTTCGAAATCTTTGGGTTGACATAGTCAAAAATTTTTTAAAATAAGTTGTTTTTTTTTTAGTCAAGTCAAGATTTTAATTTCAAAAATTTATCTTTTCAAAATCAAATCTTATTCATTTTTTTTCTTTTCCTTTGTTTTTCGAAAATTTTCAAAAATCTTTTTCAAAACTTTTCAAAATCTTTTTCCTAATTTTACCTCATATTTTTCGAAATTAATACTAACAATTAATGTTTTGATTCAAAAATTTCAAGTTTGTTACTTTCTTGTTAAGAAAGATTCAAACTTTAAATTTTAGAATCATATCTTTTGATTTCTTGTGAGTCAAGTCATTAATTCTAATTTTAAAAATTAAATCTTTTTCAAAATAAATTTCAATCATATCTTTTCAAACATATCTTTTTCAAATCATATCTTTTTCAAACTTTAATTTCAAAATATCTTTTTCTAACTTCTTATTTTTTCAAAATTAATTTCAAAAATCTTTTTCAAAACCACCTAACTAATTCTCTCTCTTCTAATTTTCGAAAATCACCTCCCTCTTTTTCAAAAAAAAAATCTCTTTAATTAACTAATTGATTTAAATTCTAATTTTATCTCGTCTAACTTTTTCGAAAATTGCTAACCCATATTTCAAAATAATTTTCGAATTTCTCTTCTCTTTATGTGTTCGAATTTTTCCTCCTCTATTATTCTTCTCTTCTACTCACATAAAGGAATCTCTATACTGTGACATAGAGGATTCCTCTTCTTTTCTATTCTCTTTTTTTTCATATGAGCAGGAGCAAGGACAAGAACATTCTTGTTGAAGCTGACCCTGAACCTGAAAGGACTCTGAAGAAGAAGCTAAGAAAAGCTAAAGCATAACAATCCAGAGAAAACCTTACAGAGAATCTCGAAAAAGAAGTAATGGCCAAACCCAACAACAATAACATTGCAAGGAAGGTGCTTGGTGATTTTACTACACCAACTTCCAACTTTCATGGAAGAAGCATCTCAATCCCTGCCATTGGAGCAAACAATTTTGAGTTAAAGCCTCAATTAGTTTCTCTGATGCAACAAAATTGCAAGTTTTATGGACTTCCATCAGAAGATCCTTTTAAGTTCTTAACTGAATTCTTACAGATCTGTGATACTGTTAAGACCAATGGAGTTGATCCCGAGGTCTACAAGCTTATGCTTTTCCCTTTTGCTGTAAGAGACAACGCTAGAATATGGTTAGACTCTCAACCTAGAGATAGCCTGAACTCTTGGGATAAGCTGGTCACGGCTTTCTTAGCCAAATTCTTTCCTCCTCAAAAGCTGAGCAAGTTTAGAGTGGATGTTCAAACCTTCAGGCAGAAAGAAGGTCAATACCTCTATGAAGCTTGGGAAAGATACAAGCAACTGACCAAAAAGTGTCATTCTGACATGCTCTCAAAATGGACCATCCTGGATATATTCTATGATGGTCTGTCTGAATTGTCTAAGATGTCATTGGACCATTCTACAGGTGGATCTATTCACTTGAAGAAAATTCCTGCAGAAGCTCAGGAACTCATTGAAATGGTTGCAAATAACCAGTTCATATACACCTCTGAAAGGAATCCTGTGAATAATGGGATGCCTCAGAGGAAGGGAGTTCTTGAAATTGATGCTCTGAATGCCATATTGGCTCAGAACAAAATGTTGACTCAGCAAGTCACTATGATTTCTCAGAGTCTGAATGGATTGCAAAATGCATCCAACAGTACTAAAGAAACATCTTCTGAAGAAGAAGCTTATGATCCTAAGAACCCTGCAATGGTAGAGGTGAATTACATGGGTGAAGCCTATGGAAACACCTATAATCCCTTATGGAGAAATCATCCAAATTTCTCATGGAAGGATCAACAAAAGCCTCAACAAGGCTTTAACAATAATAATGGTGGAAGAAACAGGTTTAGCAATGGCAAGCCTTTTCCATCATCTTCTCAGCAACAGACAGAGAATTCTGAGCAGAATCCATCTAGCTTAGTAAATATAGTCTCTAATCTATCTAAGGCCACTCTCAGTTTCATGAATGAAACAACGTCCTCCATCAGAAACTTGGAGGCACAAGTGGGTCAGTTGAGTAAAAGGTTACTGAAACAACGTCCTCCATCAGAAACTTGGAGGCACTCTCCCAAGCAATACAGAAGAGAATCTCAAAAGAGAGTGCAAGGCCATAACCGTCACCAATATGGCCGAACCTGGAGAGAGTGAAAAGGTAGTGATTCCCAGTGAGGAAGGCCTCAGGGAACGTCCACTGGCCATTAAGGAGTACCCCAATGAGGAACCAAAGGAATCTGAGGCTCACACAGAGACCATAGAGATTCCATTGAACTTCCTTTTACCATTCATGAGCTCTGATAACTATTCATCTTCTGAAGAAGATAAAGACATTGTTGAAGGGCAAGTTGCCCAGTATTTAGGAGCAATCATGAAGCTGAATGCCAAGCTATTTGGTAATGAGACTTGGGAGGATGAACCTCCATTGCTCATTAATGAACTGAATACCTAGGTTCAACAAAGTTTACCTCAAAAGAAACATGATCCTGGTAAATTCTTAATACCATGTACCATAGGCATCATGACCTTTGAGAAGGCTCTGTGTGATATAGGGTCAGGTATTAACCTCATGCCACACTCTGTAATGGAGAAACTAGGAATCTTTGAGGTACAAACTATAAGAATCTCAATAGAGATGGAAGACAAATCAATGAAATAGGCTTATGGACTAGTAGAGGACATGCTAGTGAAGGTTCAAGGCCTTTACATCCCTGCTGATTTCATAATCCTAGACACTGGGAAGGATGAGGATGAAGCCATCATCCTTGGCAGACCTTTCCTAACCACAACAAAAGCTGTGATTGATGTTGATAGAGGAGAGTTGGTTCTTCAATTGAACGAGGACTACCTTGTATTCAAGACTCAAAGTTCTCTTTCTATACACATGGAGAAAAAGCATGAAAAGCTTCTCTCAATACAGAGTCAAACAAAGCTCCCACATTCAAACTCTAAGTTTGATGTTGGGAAGCCACAACCAAACTCTAAGTTTGGTGTTGAGAGGCCACAACCATGCTCTAGTTATCTGTGAGGCTCCATGAGAGCCCACTGTCAAGCTATTGACAATAAAGAAGTGCTTATTGGGAGGCAACCCACTTTTCATTTATCTATGTTAAAATTCCATTTTCCATTATTATTTTATATTTTATTTAGGTTGATGATCATGTGGAGTCACAAAAACAACTGCAAAAATCAAAGCAAATTCAAAAACAGCATTAAAAACAGCACACCCTGAAGGATGAACTTACTAGTGTCTAAACGGCAGTAAGAGTAGCAGAATGGGCGTTAAACGCCCAGTCTGGCACCATTCTGGGTGTTTAACGCCAGAAACAGGCTACAGCTTAGCGTTAAACGCCTGGAAAGGTATAAAAGCTGGCGTTCAATGCCAGAAACAGGCAGCAGTCTGGCGTTAAACGCCAGTATTGCATACAGAGGGCGTTTACCCGCCTAAATGGTGCAGGGATGAAAAATCCTTGACACCTTAGGATTTGTGGACCCCACAGGATCTCCACCTACCCCACCTCTTTCTCTCCCACTCACACATCTCTATAACACTTTACCCAAAACACCACTCACCTATCAAATCCTATTCTCTTCCCTATATTCTCTTCACCAATCACCTCCATCCCTCTTCCCCAAAAACCCCACCTACCTCACTTTTCAAATCCAAACACTTTTCCCTCCCAAACCCACCTAATTCCATTTGGCCACTCTCCCTCTCTTTCCCTATAAATACCCCTCTTCACTCCTTTATTTTTACACATCACAAACACTCTCCTACCCCTTGGATGAACCTATCTCTCCCTCTATCTCCTCCATTTTCTTCTTCTTCCCCTTCTTTCTTTCCTCTTTTGCTTGAGAACGAGCAAACCTTTTAAGTTTGGTATGGTAAAAGCATTGCTTTTTGTTTTTCCATAACTATGTATGGCACCTAAGGCCGGAGAAACCTCTAGAAAGAGGAAAGGGAAGGAAAAAGCCTGCACCTCCGAGTCATGGAAGATGGAGAGATTCATCTCAAAGGTCCATCAAGACCACTTCTATGAAGTTGTGGCCAAGAAAAAGTGATCCCTGAGGTCCTTTTCATGCTCAAAAGGAATGAGTATCCGGAGATCCGACATGAGATTCGAAGAAGAGGTTGGGAAGTTCTCACCAACCCCATTCAACAAGTCAGAATCTTAATCGTTCAAGAGTTCTATGCAAACGCATGGATCACTAAGATCCATGATGAAAGTATGAACCCGAATCCAAAGAATTGGCTTATAATGGTTAGGGGAAATACTTAGATTTCAATCCAGAAAATGTAAGGTTGGCGTTCAACTTGCCAATGATGCAAGAAAATGCACGCCCCTATACTAGAAAGGTCAACTTTGACAAAGGTTGGACCAAGTCCTCATAGATATATGTGTGGAAGGAGCTAAATGGAAAAGTGACTCAAGAGGCAAGCCGGTTCAATTGAGAAGACCGGACCTTAAGCCTGTGGCTAGAGGATGGTTGGAGTTTATCCAATGCTCCATCATTCCTACTAGCAACCGATCCAAAGTAACTGTGGATCGGGCCATCATGATCTATAGTATCAAGATTGGGGAGTGGTGCACGAAATTGTGATCATCAACAATGGCGCCAAAAATTGGTAGCGCTCTCAAACGTGAATCACACTTTGTCACAACTTCACACAACTAACCAGCAAGTGCACTGGGTCATCCAAGTAATAAACCTTACGTGAGTAAGGGTCGATCCCACGGAGATTGTTGGTATGAAGCAAGCTATGGTCATCTTGTAAATCTCAGTTAGGCAGATAATAAATGGTTATGGAGTTTTCGAATATAAAGATAAACAAAGCATAAAATAAATATAGAGATACTTATGTAAATCATTGGTGGGAATTTCAGATAAGTGTATGGAGATGCTTTGTCCCTGTTGAATCTCTGCTTTCCTACTGCTTTCCTTCAATCCTTCATACTCCTTTCCATGGCAAGCTGTATGTAGGGCATCACCGTTGTCAATGGCTACATCCCATCCTCTCAGTGAAAATGGTCCAAATGCTCATGTTACAGCACGGCTAATCATCTGTCGGTTCTTGATCATGTCAGAATAGAATCCATTGATTCTTTTGCGTCTGTCACTACGCCCAACAATCGCGAGTTTGAAGCTCGTCACAGTCATTCAATCCCTGAATCCTACTCGGAATACCACAGACAAGGTCTAGACTTTCTGGATTCTCAAGAGTGGCCGCCAAAGGGTTCTACCTTATACCACGACGATTCTGATCAAGGAATCCAAGAGATACTCGCTCGTTCTAAGGTAGAACGGAAGTGGTTGTCAGTCACGCGTTCATAGGTGAGAATGATGATGTGTGTCACGGATCATCACATTCATCATGTTGAAGTGCAATGAATATCTTAGAACAAGAATAAGCTGAATTGAATAGAAAATAGTAGTAATTGCATTAAAACTCGAGGTACAACAGAGCTCCACACCCTTAATCTATGGTGTGTAGAAACTCTACCGTTGAAAATACGTAAGTGATGGTCGAGGCATGGCCGAATGGCCAGCCCCCATAAACCTGATCAAAGGATCATAAGGTAATCCAAAAATAATCCAAAGATGTCTAATACAATAGTAAAATGTCCTATTTATGCTAGACTAATTGCTAGGGTTTACAGAAATAAGTCTAAATGCAGAAATCCACTTTCGGGGCCCACTTTGGTGTGTGCTTGGGCTGAGCTTGGGCTTCACACGTGCAGAGGCTTCTCTTGGAGTTAAACGCCAAGTTGTAACGTGTTTTTGGCATTTAACTCTGGTTTATGACGTGTTTCTGGCGTTTTACTCCAGAATACAGCATGGAACTGGCGTTGAACGCCAGTTTGCGTCATCTAAGCTCGAACAAAGTATGAACCATTATATATTGCTGGAAAGCTCTGGATGTCTACTTTCCAACGCGGTTGAGAGCGCACCGTTTGAAGTTTTGTAGCTCCAGAAAATTCATTTCGAGTGCAGGGAGGTCAGAATCCAACAACATCAGCAGTCCTTTGTCAGCCTGAATCAGATTTTTGCTCAGGTCCCTCAATTTCAGCCAGAAAATACCTGAAATCATAGAAAAACACAAAAACTCATAGTAAAGTCCAGGAATACGAATTTAGCATAAAAACTAATGAAAACATCCCTAAAAGTAGCTAGATCCTACTAAAAACTACCTAAAAACAATGCCAAAAAGCGTATAAATTATCCGCTCATCACAACACCAAACTTAAATTGTTGCTTGTCTCCAAGCAACTGAAAATTAAATAGGATAAAAAGAAGAGAATATACTATAAATCCTAAAATATCAATGAATATTAGTTCTAATTAGATGAGTGGGACTTATAGATTTTTGCCTCTGAACAGTTTTGGCATCTCACTTTATCCTTTGAAGTTTAGAATGATTGGCATCTATAGGAACTCAGAGTTCAGATAGTGTTATTAATTCTCGTAGTTAAGTATGTTGATTCTTGAACACAGCTACTTTTCTGAGTCTTGCCCGTGGCCCTAAGTACTTTGTTTTCCAGTATTACCATCGGATACATAAATGCCACTGACACATGACTAGGTGAACCTTTTTAGATTGTGACTCAGCTTTGCTAAAGTCCCCAGTTAGAGGTGTCCAGAGCTCTTAAGCACACTATTTTTGCTTTGGATTACGACTTTAACCACTCTGTCTCAAGCTTTTCACTTGGACCTGCATGCCACAAGCACATGGTTAGGGACAACTTGATTTAGCTGCTTAGGCCTGGATTTTATTTCCTTGGGCCCTCCTATCCATTGATGCTCAAAGCCTTGGATCCTTTTTACCCTTGCCTTTTGGTTTTAAGGGCTATTGGCTTTTTCTGCTTGCTTTTTCTTTTTCTTTCTAATTTTTTTTGCCACCTTTTTTTTCACAAGCTTCTTCTTTTTCACTGCTTTTTCTTGCTTCCAGAATCAATTTTATGATTTTTCAGATTATCAATAACATTTTTTCAAGGATAAATTTGAAACTCATGTACTTCTTGTTCTTTTGTATTAAAAACATTTTTCATTTAAGAAAGGTGAAGGATTTATGGATTTATTCATAGCCTTAAGACATAGACTAAACACTAATGATCATGTAGTAAAGACACAAACATAGATAAACATGAAGCTTAAAACCAAAAAACAGAGAAATAGGAACAAGGAAGTTAAGGAATGAGTCCACCTTAGTGATGGTGGCGTCATCTTCTTGAAAGACCAATGATGTCCTTGAGCTCCTCTATGTCTCTTCCTTGCCTTTGTTGCTCCTCGCTCATAGCTCTTTGATCTTCTCTAATCTCATGGAGAATGATGGAGTGCTCTTGGTGTTCCACCCTTAATTGGTTTATATCATGACTCAATCCTTCTAGAGAAGTGTTGAGTTATTCCCAATAGTTGTTTGGAGGAAAGTGCATCCTTTGAGGCATCTCAGGGATTTCTTGATGATGAACTTCCTCATGCATCTCTTGAGATCCATGGATGGCCTCTCTTGTTTGCTCCATCCTCTTCTTAGTGATGGGCTTGTCCTCTTCAATGAGGGTGTCTCCTTCTATGACAACTCCAGCTGAGTAGTATAGTCGGCAGATAAGATGAGGAAAAGCTAGCCTTGCCATGGTGGAGGACTTTTCGGCTACTTTGTAGAATTCAAGAGAGATGACTTCATGAACTTCTACTTCCTCTCCAATCATGATGCTATGGATCATGATGGCTCGATCCACAGTAACTTCGGATCGGTTGCTAGTGGGGATGATGGAGCGTTGGATGAACTCCAACCATCCTCTAGCCACAGGCTTAAGGTCCAGTCTTCTCAATTGAACCGGCTTGCCTTTTGAGTCTCTTTTCCACACATATGTCCATAAGGACTTGGTCCAACTTTTGATCAAAGTTGACCCTTCTAGTGTAAGGGCGTGCATCTTCTTGCATCATAGGCAAGTTGAATGCTAACCTTATATTTTCAAGACTGAAATCTAAGTATTTTCCCTGAACCATTGTAAGATAATTCTTTGGATTCGGGTTCATACTTTGATCATGGTTCCTAGTGATTCATTCATTGGCATAGAACTCTTGAACCTTTAAAATTCTGACTTGTTCAAGGGGTTGGTCAGAACTTTCCAACCTCTTCTTTGGATCTCATGTCGGATTTCCGGATACTCATTTTTCCTGAGCATGAAGGGGACCTCAGGGATCACCTTCTTTTTGGCCACAACTTCATAGAAATGGTCTTGATGGACCTTTGAGATGAATTTCTCTATCTCCCATGACTCGGAGGTGGAAGCTTTTGTCTTCCCTTTCCTCTTTCTAGAGGTTTCTCTGGCCTTAGGTTCATAGATGGTTATAGAAAAACAAAAAAGCTATGATTTTACCATACCAAACTTAGAATTTTGCTCTCCCTCGAGCAAAGAAAAGAAAGAATAGAAGAAGAGGAAAAAGATATGGAGGAGAGGGAGAGAGGTTTGTGTTTCGGTCAAGGGGAGAAGAGAGAATTGTGATGTGTGAAAATGAAGAAGGATATAGGGGTTTATATAGTGGAGGGAGATGGTAGTAGGTTCGGTCATTAGGGTGGGTTTGGGTGGGAAAGGGATTTTAAATTTGAAAGTAGGTGGGGTTTATGGGGAAGAGTGGATGGATGTGAGTGGTGAAGATATAATGGGAAGAGAGATTGAGGTGATTGGTGAAGGGTTTTTGGGGAAGAGTGTTATTGGATTGTGTGAAAAAGAGAGAAGGTGAGTTGAGGTAGGTGAGGATCCTGTGGGGTCCACAGATCCTGAGGTGATCCTGTGGGGTCCACAGATCCTGAGGTGTCAAGGATTTATTATTCCTGCACCAATTAGGCGTGTAAAACGCCCTCTGCATGCAATCCTGGCATTTAACGCCAGATTGATGCTTGTTTCTGGCGTTGAACGCCAGCTCTATGCTTATTTTGGGCGTTCAACGCCAGTCTGCAGCATGTTTCTGGCGTTAAACGCCAGTTCCATGCTTGTTTCTGGCGTTTAATGCCAACTCTCCTCAGGGTGTAATCCTGGCGTTTAAACGCCAGACTGCTGCTTGTTTCTGGCATTCAACGCCAGATTCATGCTCTGTTCTGGCGTTGAACGCCAGCCAGATGCTCCTTACTGGCATTTAAACGCCACTGAGCTTTTTCTCCAGGGTGTGCTGTTTCTTCTGCTGTTTTTGATTCTGTTTTCAATTTTAGTAATTGTTTTGTGACTCCACATGATCATGAACCTAATAAAACATAAAAGAACAATAAAAATATATATAGATAAAAATTGGGTTGCCTCCCAATAAGTGCTTTTTTTATGTCAGTAGCTTGACAGTGAGCTCTCATGGAACTTCACAGGTGATCAGGTCAATGTTGTAGACTCCCAACACCAAACTTAGAGTTTGGATGTGGGGGTTTCTCAACACCAAACTTAGAGTTTGGTACACCAAACTTAGAGTTTGGGTGTGGCCTCCCAACACCAAACTTAGAGTTTGATTGTAGGGGCTCTGTTTGACTCTGTATTGAGAGAAGCTTTTCATGCTTCCTCTCTATGGTTGTAGAGGAAAATCCTTGAGCTTTAAACACCAGGTAGTCCCCATTCAATTGAAGGACTAGCTCTCCTCTATCAACATCAATCACAGCTCCTACTGTGGCTAGGAAGGGTCTTCCAAGGATGATGCATTCATCCTCCTCCTTCCTAGTGTCTAAGCTTACGAAATCAGCAAGGATGTAAAGGCCTTTAACCTTTACTAACACATCCTCTACTAATCCATAAGCTTGTTTTATTGACTTTTCTGCCATCTCTAATGAGATTTTTGCAACTTGTACCTTAAAGATCCCCAGCTTCTCCATTACAGAGAGTGGCATAAGATGTATACCTGACCCCAGGTTACACAGAGCCTTCTTAAAGGTCATGGTGCCTATGGTACAAGATATCAAGAATTTACCAGGATCTTGTTCCCCAAGTTGAATGTTGTCAAAGCCATGCAACATCCAGACACCCCAAATGACTGCATGAGTGTTGATATTATTGACTCTCTGGTAAGAGAGATCAATATGGCTGAGAGTCTCGAATCAGAGCTAGAGGAATCAGAGAGAATAGTAGAACCTCTAAAAATTCCTCAGGAAGAGGAGAAACCTCCTAAACCCGAGCTCAAACCATTACCACCATCCCTAAAATATGCATTCCTGGGAGAAGGTGATACCTTTCTTGTAATCATAAGCTCTACCTTAAAGCCACAGGAAGAGGAAGCACTAATTCAAGTGCTAAGGACACACAAGACAGCTCTTGGGTGGTCCATCAGTGATCTTAAGGGCATTAGCCCAGTCAGATGCATGCACAAGATCCTATTGGAGGGTGACGCCAAGCCAGTGGTCCAACCACAAAGGCGGCTGAATCCAGCCATGAAGGAAGTGGTGCAGAAGGAAGTCACTAAATTACTAGAGGCTGGGATTATTTATCCTATTTCTGACAGCCC
>NC_029772.3:48663288-48667830 GCF_000817695.3 Arachis duranensis | reverse complement strand
ACCAGAAAGGATCATTTTCCTTTACCATTCATAGACCAGATGCTAGAAAGACTAGCAGGTCATGAATACTACTGCTTCCTGGATGGATATTCAGGTTATAATCAAATTGCAGTGGATTCCTAGGATCAAGAGAAAACGGCATTCACATGTCCATCTGGAGTATTTGCATACAGAAGGATGCCATTTGGTTTGTGCAATGCACCTGCAACCTTTCAGAGGTGCATGCTCTCAATTTTCTCTGATATGGTGGAAAAATTTATGAAAGTCTTCATGGATGACTTTTCAGTATTTGGAGACTCATTCAGCTCCTGTCTTGACCATCTAGCACTTGTTCTAAAGAGATGCCAAGAGACTAACCTGGTTTTAAACTGGGAAAAATGTCACTTTATGGTAACTGAAGGAATTGTCCTTGGGCACAAAATTTTGAATAAAGGAATAGAGGTGGATTAAGCTAAGGTAGAGATAATTGAAAAATTACCACCACCTGCCAATGTTAAGGCAATCAGAAGCTTTCTGGGGCATGCAGGATTCTATAGGAGGTTTATAAAGGATTTTTCAAAAATTTTGAATTAATGTGTGATGCCAGTGACCATGCCATTGGTGCAGTGTTGGGACAAAGGCATGACAAGCTTCTGCACGTCATTTACTATGCCAGTCATTTTTTAAATGACGCACAGAAGAATTACACAACCACAGAAAAAGAGTTGCTTGTAGTGGTTTACGCCATTGACAAGTTTAGCTCCTATTTAGTAGGATCAAAAGTGATTGTGTACATTGATCATGCTGCTCTTAAATATCTACTCACAAAGCAGGATTCAAAACCCAGACTCATCAGATGGGTGTTGCTTCTGCAAGAGTTTGATATAGATATAAGAGACAAAAAAGGGACAGAGAATCAGGTAGCAGATCACCTGTCCCGAATAGAACCAGTAGAAGGGGCGTCCCTCCCTCTTACTGAGATTTCTGAAACCTTTCCAGATGAGCAACTCTTTGCCATCCAGGAAGTGCCATGGTTTGCAGATATTGCAAACTACAAGGCAGTGAGGTTCATACCCAAAGAGTACAGTAGGCAGCAATCAAAGAAATTGATCACAGATGCAAAGTACTATCTTTGGGATGAACCATATCTCTTCAAGAGATGTGCAGACGGAGTAATCCGTAGATGTGCGCCTAAGGAAGAAGCGCAGAAGATCTTATGGCACTGCCATGGATCACAGTATGGAGGACATTTTGGAAGTGAGTGAACAGCCACAAGAGTCCTCCAATGTGGCTTCTACTGGCCTAAAACATATCTTCAGCAGATTTGGTGTCCCTAGAGTGTTAATCAGTGATGGGGGCACTCATTTCTGCAATAAACAGCTTTACTCTGCTTTGGTTCGTTATGGAGTTAGCCACAGGGTAGCCACTCCATGCCATCCACAGACTAATGGGCAAGCTGAAGTCTAAAATAGAGAACTCAAAAGAATCCTGGAACGGACTGTAATTAACCGTAGAATGGATTGGGCAAGAAGCTTGGATGATGCTCTGTGGGCATACAGAACAGCATTCAAGACCCCTATAGGGACCTCTCCATACCAGCTTGTGTATGGAAAGGCATGTCACTTGCCAGTGGAACTGGAACACAAGGCCTACTGGGCAACCAGATTCCTAAACCTTGATGCCAAGTTAGCTGGAGAAAAACGACTGCTCCAGTTAAATGAGCTAGAGGAATTTAGACTCAATGCTTTCGAGAATGCAAAAATTTACAAAGAAAAAGCAAAAAGATGGCATGATAAGAAATTGTCATCCAGAGTCTTTGAGCCGGGGCAGAAAGTTCTGCTATTTAATTCTAGGCTCAAATTATTCTCCGAGAAATTAAAATCCCGGTGGAGAGGTCCATATGTGATTACAAGTGTATCACAATATGGATACGTAGAGCTTCAGGATAATGAATATAACAAAAAGTTCATTGTAAATAGACAGAGAGTTAAACATTATCTTGAAAGCAATTTTGAGCAAGAATGCTCAAAACTGAGACTTGATTAAAAGCTCAGTAATAGTCCAGCTAACGACATTAAAGAAGCGCTTGCTGGGAGGCAACCCAGCCATTCACAAAATTTAATTTTATTTGTTTCTGCTAATTAATTAATTTTTACAGATATATGTCAGAGTATCTTCAAAAGGTAAAATAGCAATTGATTGAATTCACAGAGTTACAGGGAAATTTGGAAGCTCACTGGCATGAAAAAAACCCGTAAGAAATGTTTTGGGCGTTGAATGCCCAAAAGAAGCACCCACTGGGCGTTCAACGCCAGTAAGGGTAGCCATCTAGGCGTTAAACGCCAGAAAGGAGCATCTTCTGGGCGTTGAACGCCAGAAAGAAGCACCTTCTGGGCGTTTAACGCCAGATTGATAGCATCTTGGGCGTTCAGAAAAACGCCCAGTGACAAAGGACTTCCTGGCGTTCAACGCCAGAAAGAAGCAACAGCTGGGCGTTGAACGCCTAGGAGAAGCAACAATTGGGCGTTAAACGCCCAAAACATGCAGCAGTTGGGCGTTTAACACCAGGATGGTGGGGAGGAGGTAAAATTCGTTTTTCTTCAAAAATTTTCTAGTTTTTATGTTTCAATTCATGATTTCTTGCATAAACATGTTTCCAAATATCATCCTTCAATTCCAAAAATTTTAAATCCTAATTTCTAAAATCTCTAATTTCTGAAATCCCTTTTTCAAAAATTTTACATGCATCTTCATCCATAAAAGACAGATGATTTCCAATCCAATCCAACTCTTTTTTTTAGGTTCTTCAAAATTTAATTATCTTTTAATATCTTTTTCAAATTAAAAATTTAGATTTATTTCAGATTTTTTTAAAAATTATATCCTTTTCTTACCATATTTATCTTTTATAAATCATATCTCTTATCTTATATCTTTTTCTTATTTTCGAACACCCACCCCCTCCCTTTAAATTCACTTTCGGCGCCCCACTCATCATCCACCATTCCACACTTGCTCTCCTCCTATCCCTCTTCTCTCTCTTCTCTTGCTTGAGGACAAGCAAACCTCTAAGTTTGGTGTGCTTATCCGTGATCACAAAAACATTCTCACTTTGATCATGGCCCTCACTTTGATCATGGCCTAATTGGAGCTGCTCTCTATGACCATCGGACCTTAGTCAGAGGAAGATTGTTCATACCCATCCTGACAAAATCAGGGAGATCTTTAAGCTTCCTCAACTGAAAGATGACCCAGACTCCTTTAATAGGAGAATGATGAGGGTAAATAAAGGCTTGGACAAGATTCTAGAGGATATATGCAACCCTGAAGCCAGGTGGACCACCAGCACGACTGGCATCCCAAATCAACTCAAAAGAGAAGATCTCAAACCAGTAGCTAGAGGCTGGCTGGATTTCATTGGGCGTTCTGTATTGCCCACCAGCAACCGTTCTGAAGTTACTATTAAAAGAGCAGTGATGATTCACTGCATCATGTTGGGAAAAGAAGTAGAAGTCCATCAACTGATCTCGTGTGAAGTATACAAAATAGCAAACAGGAATTCCAAGGATGCCAGATTGGCCTATCCAAGCTTAATTTCTATGCTCTGCAGAGATGCTGGAGTGAAGATGGGAATAACAGAGTATATCTCAATTGAGAGGCCAATCACTAAAATATCAATGGAAAGACAACAGCTGCAGGATGATCCAATCAAGAGGAGAGCACAGGAAGTCCTCCCAGAACTTCCTCAATTCGAATTTTTGGAACATCTTGAGGCATCTATTTCCAAATTGCAAGAAGCTATGAACCAAATAAAGGAAGAACAGAACAATCAAAGTAGCATGCTTTGCAAACTGCTTAAGGAACAGGAAGAGCAAGGGCGTGATTTAAGGGAGCTGAAGCGCCAGAAATTAATCCTTGAAGGACCAAGTACCCCACAGATCAGAGGAACATCTACTTCCCAAAACACAGGTTGTTGAGTTCTAATTTTAGGTTTAACTCTGTGATAGTGTTATTATAGAAATTTACCTTAGGAGATATATATAGTAGTGTAAGTAGTAATTAGTATATCTATTCTGGTTTTATTTCCAATTAAGTTATAATTTATTTTTCCCATCATCATCAAACATGAATAAAATAGTAGATTTGTAGAATAAAGAGGCAATTTAATTTTTTTTTGTAGATAATTAGAATAAAGAAGTAATTTTTTTTTTCGAGTTCTTAATAATAAAAATTATAATTAACTATATGTGGTGGCAACACTTTTTGTTCTTTGAATGAATGCTTGAACAGTGTATAATTTTTATCTTGAATTTTATGAATATTGGCTTCTAAAAGAATGAGGAACACGAAAAATATTATTGATGATCTGAAAAATCATGAATTTGATTCTTGAAGCAAGAAAAAGCAGTAAAAAAAATATATTTTACAAGAAATCATTGGATCAAGAAAAGGAATAAAAGCCAACAGCCCTTAAAACCAAAAGGCAAGGGTGAAAAAGATCCAAGGCTTTGAGCATCAGTGGATAGGAGGGCCCAAGGAAGTAATTCCAGGCCTAAGCGGCTA
>NC_029772.3:48661747-48663237 GCF_000817695.3 Arachis duranensis | reverse complement strand
TGTCCCTAACCATGTGCTTGTGGCATGCAGGTCCAAGTGAAAAACTTGAGACTGAGTGGTTAAAGTCGTGATCCAAGGCAAAAAGAGTGTGCTTAAGAGCTCTGGACACCTCTAACTGGGGACTTTAGCAAAGTTGAGTCACAATCTGAAAAGGTTCACCTAGTCATGTGTCTGTGGCATTTATGTATTTGGTGGTAATACTGGAAAACAAAGTGCTTAGGGCCACGACCAAGACTCATAAAGTAACTGTGTTCAAGAATCAACATACTACACTAGGAGAATCAATAATACTATCTGAATTCTGAGTTCCTATGGATGCCAATCATTCTGAATTTCAAAGGATAGAGGGAGATGCCAAAACTATTCAGAAACAAAATGCTACAAGCCCCGCTCATCTAATAAGAATCTGAGCTCCATTTAAAACTCTAAGATATTATTACTTCTTAAATTCTTTTCATCCTATTTTATTTATCTAGTTACTTGAGGACAAGCAACAGTTTAAGTTTGGTGTTGTGATGAGCAGATATTTTATACGCTTTTTGGGGGTAATTTCATATAGATTTTGGTATGTTTTAATTAGTTTTTAATAAAATATTATTAGTTTTTAGGCAAAAATCATATTTCTGGACTTTACTATGAGTTTGTGTGTTTTTCTGTGATTTCAGGTATTTTCTGGCTGAAATTGAGTTGAGCAAAAATCTGAGTTAGGCTGAAAAAGGACTGCTAATGCTGTTGGATCCTGACCTCCCTGCACTCGGAATGGATTTTTTGGAGCTACAGGAATCCAATTAACGCGCCCTCAACGGTGTTGGAAAGTAGACATCCAGGGCTTTCCAGAAATATATAATAGTCCATACTTTGCGCGAAGATAGACGATGTAAACATTAATGCAATTGTTTCTATTTCTCCATTCAAACGTGTGTGTTCCTATCTAAGATGTTCATTCGCACTTAATTATGAAGAAGGTGATAATCCGTGACACTCATCACCTTCCTCAATCCATGAACATGTGCCTGACAACCACCTCCGTTCTACATCAGATTGAATGAGCTTCTCTTAGATTCTTTAATCAGAATCTTCGTGGTATAAGCTAGATTGATGGCGACATTCATGAGAATCCGGAAAGTCTAAACCTTTTCCGTGGTATTCCGAGTAAGATTCCGGGATTGAATGACTGTGACGAGCTTCAAACTCCTGAAGGCTGGGCGTTAGTGACAGACGCAAAAGAATCATTGGATTATATTCCAACCTGATTGAGGACCGACAGATGATTAGCCATGCTGTGACAGAGCATTTGGACCATTTTCACTAAGAGTATGGGAAGTAGCCATTGACAACGGTGACACCCTACATACAGCTTGCCATGGAGGGAACTTTGCACTTTTCCATGGATGGAATATTACATTACAAGAATAAATCAGACAAAGCATCTCCAAAACTCCAACACATTCTCCATTACTGCATAACAAGTATTTATTTTATGCCCTTTT
>NC_029772.3:48659170-48660981 GCF_000817695.3 Arachis duranensis | reverse complement strand
GAACAATAGTAATTGCATTAATACTCGAGGTACAGCAGAGCTCCACACCTTAATCTATGGTGTGTAGAAACTCCACCGTTGAAAATACATAAGAACAAGGTCTAGGCATGGCCGTGAGGCCATCCTCCCAATGATCAAAAGATTCAAAGATCTCCCGATGATGATCAAAGGATCTAAAATAATCCAAAGATGAAAATACAATAGCAAAAAGTTCCTATATATAGAGAACTAGTAGTCTAGGGTTTACAAATGACATAAAAATCCACTTCTGGGCCCACTTGGTGTGTGCTTGGGCTGAGCATTGAAGCATTTTTCGTGTAGAGACTCTTCTTGGAGTTAAACGCCAGCTTTTATGCCAGTTTGGGCGTTTAACTCCCATTCTTGTGCCAGTTCCGGCGTTTAACGCTGGGAATTCTAATGGTGACTTTGAACGCCAGTTTGGGCCAACAAATCTTAGGCAAAGTATGAACTATCATATATTGCTGGAAAGCCCAGGATGTCTACTTTCCAACGCCGTTGAGAGCGCGCCAATTGGGCTTCTATAGCTCCAGAAAATCCACTTTGAGTGCAGGGAGGTCAGAATCCAACAGCATCTTCAGTCATTTTTAGTCTCTGAATCAGATTTTTGCTCAAGGCCCTCAATTTCAGCCAGAAAATATCTAAAATCACAGAAAAACACACAAACTCATATTAAAGTCCAGAAAAGTGAATTTTAACTAAAAACTAATAAAAAATATACTAAAAACTAACTAGATCATACTAAAAACATACTAAAAACAATGCCAAAAAGCGTATAAATTATCCGCTCATCAACAGACTTTGAGAAATCATATTGACTTGCTGAGTCAATATTTTGTTCTGAGCCAATATGGCATTCAGAGTATCAATCTCAAGAACTCCTTTCTTCTAATTCGTCCCATTGTTCACAGGATTCCTTTCAGAAGTGTGCATGAATTGGTTATTTGCAACCATTTCAATGAGTTCTTGAGCTTCTGCAGGCATCTTCTTCAGATGAAGAGATCCTCCAACAGAGCTGTCCAATGACATCTTGGACAGTTCAGACAAACCATCATAGAAGATACCTATGATGCTCCATTCAGAAAGCATATCAGAAGGACACTTTCTGATCAATTGTTTGTATCTTTCCCAAGCTTCATAGAGGGATTCACCTTCCTTCTGTCTGAAGGTTTGGACTTCCACTCTAAGCTTACTCAATTTTTGAGGTGTAAAGAACTTTGCCATGAAGGCATTGACTAGCTTTTCCCAAGAGTTCAGGCTTTCTTTAGGTTATGAGTCCAACCATATCCTAGCTCTGTCTCTTACAGCAAAAGGGAATAGCATAAGTCTGTAGACCTCAAGGTCAACCCCATTGGTCTTGACAGTGTCACAAATTTGCAAGAATTCAGCTAAAAACTGATGAGGATCTTCCAATGGAAGTCCATGGAACTTGCAATTCTATTGCATTAGAGAAACTAATTGAGGCTTAAGCTCAAAGTTGTTTGCTCGAATGGCAGGGATAGAGATGCTTCTCCCATAGAAGTCGGGAGTAGGTGCAGTAAAGTCACCCAGCACCTTCCTTGCATTGTTTGCATTGTTGTTGTTTTCGGCTGCCATGTCTTCTTCTTTGAATATTTTTGTTAGGTCCTCTACAGAGAATTGTGCTTTAGCTTCTCTTAGCTTTCGCTTCAAGGTCCTTTCAGGTTCAGGGTCAGCCTCAACAAGAATGCTTTTGCCTTTGCTCCTGCTCATATGAAAGAGAAGAAAACAAGAAAATATAGAATCCTCTATGTCACAGTATAGAGATTCCTTAA
>NC_029772.3:48658477-48659124 GCF_000817695.3 Arachis duranensis | reverse complement strand
TTTGAAAAAGATTTTGAAATTAGAAATAAAAAAGATATGATTGAAAACTATTTTGAAAAAGATGTGATTAAGAAGATATGATTGAAAAACAATTTAAAAAGATTTGATTTTTAAAATTAATGACTTGGCTAACAAGAAATTTAAAAGATATGATTCAGACATTAAACCTTTCTCAACAGAAAAGGTAACATACTTGAAATGTTAAATCAAATCATTAATTGTTAGCAAGTATTTTTGAAAATGGAAAGAAATTGATTTTGAAAATATATGATTGAAAAGATATGATTTGAAAAAGATTTGATTTTGAAAAATTATGAAAAATTAAAAAAAAATTTGAATTAAAAACAAAATCTTCCCTCTTGTGCCATCCTGGCGTTAAACGCCCAAAATGGTATCCATTCTGGCGTTTAACGCCCAAAACTCTACCCTTTTGGGCGTTAAACGCTCAACCAGGCACCCTGGCTGGCGTTTAAATGCCAGTTTTCCTTCCTTACTGGGCGTTTTAAACGCCCAGCTTTTTCTGTGTAGTTTTTCTGCTAAATGTTCTGAATCTTCAATTCTCTATATTATTGACTTGAAAAGACACAAATAAAAATATTTTTTTTTGAATTTTTAATGATGAGGAATAATCAAAATGCAACTAAAAT
>NC_029772.3:48622984-48657189 GCF_000817695.3 Arachis duranensis | reverse complement strand
TGTGTAGAAACTCCACCGTTGAAAATACATAAGAACAAGGTCTAGGCATGGCCGAATGGCCAGCCTCCCATAATCTAAGAACTAGACGTTCAAAGATGATCCTAAGATCTAAAGTGATCAAAAGATTTTTAATACAATAGCAAAAGGTCCTATTTGTAGAGAACTAGTAGCTTAGGGTTTACAAAGATGAGTAAATGACATAAAAATCCACTTCCGGGCACACTTGGTGTGTGCTCTGGCTGAGCATTGAAGCTTTCATGTGTAGAGACTTTTCTTGGAGTTAAACGCCAGCTTTTGTGCCAGTTTGGGCGTTTAACTCCCATTTCTGTGCCAGTTCTGGCGTTAAACGCCGGGCAATCTTGAGCTGATTTGGCATGCCGGTTTGGGCCATCAAATATCAGGCAAAGTATGGACTATTATATATTGTTGGAAATTCCAGGATGTCTACTTTCCAACGCAATTGAGAGTGCGCCGATTGGGCTTCTGTAGCTCCAGAAAATTCACTTCGAGTGCAGGGAGGTCAGAATCCAACAGCATCTGCAGTCCTTTTCAGCCTCTGAATCAGATTTTTGCTCAGGTCCCTCAGTTTCAGCCAGAAAGTACCTGAAATCACAAAAAAACACACAAACTCATAGTAAAGTCCAGAAAAGTGAATTTTAAATAAAAACTAATAAAAATATAAAAAAAACTAACTAAAACATACTAAAAATACACTAAAAACAATGCCAAAGAGCGTATAAATTATCCGCTCCTCAATGAGGAACTGGACGGAATGACCCAAAACTCAAGTTTTCTCGATGATGATAGTCACCACTCAAGTTCTCCTAGTAATGCTCTTGCATCCGCAAGTGAATTCTTTGAGAGAGAAGAATCTTCCCCAAGTGAATACGAAGATGATGCAGAGGTCGATTTTTCTCAACCTCCCAATTATGACTCGAGTGATGAAGATATCGGTGACCTTGATCAAGACATGGTTGAATTGGAAGAAAATTTCCAAGAAGTGGAGGAATTCGCTGAAGACCACAAGGGAGTAAGTGTTGCAGAACCACCGGAAACACTTATCCCACGGCCATTACCACCCAATACGAACTTCAAGTGGGTAAAATCCTTGACTTTCATCTTTACTTTTCCACTTGAATATGGTTTGCTTGAGACAGATGGCCAGTTTAGAGCTCTTTGCAGCTTTAAAAGCAAACAGGAAAAGACTTGCACTCAGATCTGGTATGCAAGATTCACTAAGGTTTCACACTTCAATTTGAGGTGCAAGAATTGGTGTCAAGCTCAATTGGAAGGATCTCAGATGCTGTTTGGTCACTGTAGTGAGAATTCGGATTACTTATCACCCGATTGGAAAAATGCAGACCAAGACAAAGACGCGTGTAAAAGTAGAATTTGGGATCATGGAATCTATTCTACCATTCAACACTCCGGGAGCCTGCAAGCCTCTTTGAACTCACCTAAGGGCTTTGCGTACCTTGTTTGGGTCCCCAGAGGATGCTGGCATTCCAAACACTGGTGGAGATTCCTGGATCAGTACAAGCATAAGCCACCATGACAAGGTGCTCACCAGAATGTCCAACTTAAGGACTTTAACTAAAAGTGCTAGGTGGAAGACAACCCACCATGGTATTATCGTTCCTCTTTCAGTTTTAATTCTAGTATGTTTTGTTTGTTTTTGAGTTTTGATTGAACCTGGAATCATGCATACTTGCATAACATTCATATTAAACATTGCATTCTGCATACTGCATTTAAAAAAATTTCACACGCGACGCGACAGCGTCGCCGACGCGTCCGCGTCATAGGTGCGTTAGGAAGAAAATAAATTGAACAGAGAGTCACGCGAGAGCATGGCTGGAGGCGTGCCTTTGGCACAAATTGATCCACGCGATTGCGTCGCTGACGCGTCCGCATCATGTGGGAAAAATGCCTCCCACGCGTCCGCGTCACCCACGCGAACGCGTGCCCTGAAATCGACGTAAAAAGGGTGTATGGCTGAAAGTTGAGCTAGAATTGTGCTGGACTCGTGCTAGAAGCACAAGCCCTACCACGTGTACGCGTGCCCCACGCGTCCGCGCCGTTTTCAAATTTAGGCCATCCACGCGATCGCGTCAACCACGTGACTGCATCACCCAGATTTTTGGCAAAATGCATTTAAACAGAGAGTTGTGCGAACGCGAAGCTGCACTCGCGCCACTAGCACAAATCACTTGACGCGAACGCGTGACCCACGCATTCGCGTCACTTCATCGAAGCGCTATCCACGCGCTCGCGTCGCCTGCGCTGCACAGCTTATCCAAATCAGCCAAATATCTTATATTTTCTTCCCCAAATCCTAATTCTTCTTTCCCTTCTTATTTCTTTCTTCCTCATTTCTTACTTTCTTTTTCTTTTCCATTGGTGTTAAAATTCTCTTCTTCAACTATTGCATCTTTTCTTGAATTATTCTTGTGCTTCATGACTTGTTTTATTCTGATTGGATATTATTATTCATAAATCAATGCTATTTTTATAATACTGATATTCCTTTTGCATTGATACGTACTTACACTATCTTGCATTACCCACACTCTCTTCCCCTTTGTTGCACTTTTTGCACTATTGATATGCCATTTGTTCTTACTATTTTCTCACTTGCATGTTGTAGCTACCATGTACTTGAGACCTTTATTATTTGGCATTAACACCCATATTTTATTTATGTTTTTATCTTTTTTTTGGGTTACTTTCCTTCCTTTTTCTCTTCTTTTAGGATGGCCACTACAAAGAGAGAGAAACGGAAGAACTTCTATATGAGGAGACAAACAAGTCACTCTGCACAATCTATAGAGAAAAACATCAGTTGGAGCTGCCCGTCCACTTGTACATCTTAGCATGCACCAAGGACGGTGCAATCTTTAAGTGTGGGGAGGTCGATACCGATCCGTGGGTTAGTTACTTCTTTTTTAACACCAATGTTAATTTGTTCATTGTTGCATTTCCGTATTTGATTGCATGTTTGTTTGATTTTATGCATTTAGTTACTACTTGGTTGAAGTAATATTTTCTTTTTCAAGAAATTTTTATAGTATTTCACTAATTTAAATCGAAAAATTTGTGTTAAACTTGTTTGGAAGTTGTATTTGGAACATGGTTTTTTGAGCTAAAGAACACACAACCCGTGAGATTTTGAGCTTAATTGCATGGTTACATTAGTTAACCATAAATTTTTATTCTTGTGTGTTTTCTTCTCTATGATTGTAATCTTTATTTTGTTCCAGTCTATATGTCCATTATTTAGTATATTTACATACTTGCATATGATTGAGGCCATTATTTGAATTTTTACTCACTTATCCCAAATAAAACTACCCTTTAAATCATCTTTGTTAGCTCCCTTGAGCCTTTTAATCCCCTTCCGTTTTATAACCACATTACTAGCCTTAAGCAGAAAAACAAAATAAAAAAACTCCAAGTTGAATCCTTGGTTAGCTTAAGATAGATATTGTGTAAAATTTAAGTGTGGGGAATTTTATGGGAACATGGGATGATAGGAAAAAAGGAAATTAAATTGAATAAGTTATTTGAAAATTTGGGAAGCATGCTCATATGAAATCAAAATAATTAAATTACCATGTGCATTGACAAAAAAAAAAGAAAAAAATTTATTATTAAGTAATTAAATAAGGAATACAAAAAAAATATATTACCCCGAATGCAAAATAAAAAGAATCAATGCACATGGGACAAAATTCAAAAATAAGTTCGATACATGAGCATGTAATACAAAAGTGGAAAAATTTGGGTAGCTAGGTAAAGCATTTTAAATTGTATAAAGTATGTATATGTTAGGTGAGATCTTAGACTAATCAAGGATTCACTTTGTTAGCTCACTTAGCCTTATATATACATCCTCACCTTTACCTCAGCCCTATTACAACCTTGAAAAGACCTCATGATGTTTGCATTGGTATACTAAATATTTGTTGATTGGTTAGCTGAAGAACAAAGTTTAGAAAGCATGATTAGAGAAGATTAGAGTGAAGTACCCTATACACTTGAGAGACAAGAGTGATATACACTACCAATAAGGGTTCAATGCTTGATTCCATGTTTCCTGCTTTCATGAGCTGTCTTCTTACAAGTTTACTTATCTTTTATTGTGTAATTTGAATTAGTGGAATTTGATTCAAGTTTGTATTGAAGAACATATTTACTTTTAACCAAGTAGGTAGAAACATTTTGCATGTAGTTGCATCCGCATAGATAGGTTGCATTGCATACTCTCTATCATTTCTATTCACTCCTTTATAGCTTCTCTTGAGCTTAGCATGAGGACATGCTAATATTTAAGTGTGGGGAGGTTGATAAACTACTATTTTATGGTTTATCTTGTGCTCAATTGAGTGGTTTTTATCAACTCTTTACCCACTTATTCATATGATTTGCATGGTTTTACATTTTCCTTCCGATTTTGTGCTATGACTGAAAACATGCTTCTTTGGCTTTTATTTTCTTTTATTTAAATCCTCTCTTATTATCATTCGATGCCTTGATATGTGTGTTAAATGATTTCAGGGGATTACAGGGCAAGAATGGCTTAGAGGATGGAAAGGAAGCATGCAAAAGTGGAAGGAATACAAGAAGTTGAAGAAATTGCTAAGCTGTCCAACCTGACCTCTTCGCACTCAAATGGTCATAACTTGAGCTACATAGATCCAAATAAGATGGTTCCAGTTGCGTTGGAAATCTAACATTCGGGGATTCGATTTGATATATAATTTGCCATAGTGGCCATACAGATAGGTGACACGAAAGCGCGCTCCACGTGGATGCATTGCATTTGCGAATCTCATTCCACACAAACGCGTGTATGACGCCTCCGCGTCACTTTGCCGCGACCTGTACGGACCAGAAAGTGCTAGGAGTGATTTCTGGGCTATTTTTGACCCAGTTCTCGGCCCAGAAAACACAAATTAGAGGCTGGGAGTGGAGCAGAAGGAATCATTCAATCATTACTCACAATTTTAGGTTTTAGATGTAGTTTTTAGTGCGAGGGGTTCTCTCCTCTCTCTTAGGTTTTAGGATTAGGATTTCTTTAGTCATTAAGATTACTTCATCGTATTAGGTTCAATAATTTATGTTTCTCTTCTACTTTTATTTACTCCGATACTTTTATTTGTGTTTGATTTATGTCGCCCAATTGGCTTATGAATATTGTCCATGTTAGAATTGACATCTTTATTTAATATAAATTGAGGTATTTCAGACTTATATGTTATTGATGCTTGGGCTCTATCCAAATTATTTTCATTCAAGTAGATTTTATTCCCTTTTGGCTTTGGTTGATTAATTGGTAACTCTTGAGTTTTCAAACTTAGTAGTGGTTGAAATTGCCAGATTCTAATTGATCTAGATTGCTCTAAAGCTAGTCTTCCCACAGGGATTGACTAGGACTTGAGGATCAAACTAATTAGTCCACTTGACTTTCCTTTGCTTTAGTAAAGGATAACTAAGTGGGATTAAAACCCAATTCTCATCACACCTGATAAGGATAACTAGGATAGGACTTCTAATTTCTCATATCTTGCCAAGAGTTTATTTTACAGTTATTTATTTATTTTACTTGTCATTCAACATACTCCTTCCTCACTTTAAAAACCCCCAATTTAGAAGACTCATAACCAATAATAAGAGCATACCTCCCTGCAATTTCTTGAGAAGATGACCCGAGGTTTAAATACTCGGTTATCAATTTTAAAGGGGTTTGTTACTTGTGACAACCAAAACGTTTGTATGAAGGGATTTTCTGTTGGTTTAGAATCTATCCTCACAACGCGACTATATTTTTACAAATTCTTTACCAGCAAAAATCCTAACGTCAATGCTACTCCCATAGTGCCTTGGATTAGGAAAAGTATAAGAGGCTAGAACCCTCCTTTGAGGTTGGCCATTGTTGTCAGCCACTCCCTCTTGTGGATTAGGAGCATTTCCTTCCATCTCCTAGTTCTCTTCCTTTGATTCCTCTCCACTAATGGCTCCCTTTCCTCTGGATTCTCTTCTTAGTCTTCGAAGAGTTCTTTCATCAATATCACCAGAGGTGAAGACCTCTCTCCTTGCTTCTGTCATACACACAAAACCAGAAACCAAGAAACACAATCCACTCTGTTGCTAGAGTTATGTTAAGGTTAGCTTAAACAAAAATTCAAAGAGTTAGTGTGCTTAACAGAAATGAAAGAAAAAATAAAAGAAAAAGTACTTAATCTAGATTATCACCTTACTTAATCATTGTCAATCTAAATCAATCCCCGGCAATGGTGCCAAAAATTTGATGAGGGAAAAACGATTCCACACAAACTCACCAACAAGTGTACCGGGTCGCATCAAGTAGTAATTACTCCCAAGAGTGAGGTCGATCCCACAAGGATTGATGGATTGAGCAATTTTAGTTAGGTGATGAATTTAATTAAGCAAATATTTGATGATTTGAGTGATTTTGATCAATAGAAGTGAAATTTCAAGTAAACTAAAGTGCAGAATGTAAATTGGATAAAAACTAAAGTACAAAAGAAGTAAAATTGTAGAAACTTAAAGTGCAAGAAAGTAAAAGAACTGAAAGTTAAATTGCAAGAAATATAAATGACTGAAACTTAAAGTGCAAGAAATATAAATTGCTGAATTTAAATTACTGAGAAATGTAAATTTCTTGAAGAATAGAACGATTTGGGTGCTCGGATTCAGAATTGAACAAGGAAATGCAAGTTAAAGTAAACCAGAGAGCTATGAGATGAAGAGATTTAGCTCAGTAGCCAAACAGAAATGGAAATTTTCTTGAAAAAACAAACAGCAAGAAAACTTAGCTCAATTATAAAATTCTTAAAGAGAAACAGAAGATCGAAGAAGAGCAATGAGATCAGAAGGCAGATCTAGATCTCAATCACTCCCTTGACCAAACAGAAAAGAAATTGCAGAAGAAATGAAAATGAAAACAGTAGAGAAGATCTTGATCCAATTCTCCAATTCTCAAGACTAAATGAATGGAAAGCAAAGATGATTCTCAGATCAAGAAATTCAATGGAGTTCCTCAATTTGAATTCAAAAACCCAATACAAAAAATAGAAGTTACAGAAGCAAGAACAAATAGAAAGAAAACAAGATTAAATCCCAATTCCCCAAATTCAGAATGAAAATTTAAAACTAAAAAACTAAAAATGAGCTAAAGGTCCTTTACAAATTGAATTTGATCCTATTTATACACTTTCTATGTTTGGTCTTCATATCTTGGAATGGATCGTTTGATTTTGGATTTGAAGAAAGGTGGGTCCGGTTGGCTTTGGTTCATTTGGACTGAAGGCATGCTCTAGTGGAGCGCTCCGTTGAGTTTAATGAACTTGGTGTTCACTCTTGCCTTATGTACCTTGTCACGTGTTGAGCCTTCTTGCCTAGCATTCACTCTTTGAATGCTACGTTCAAATTGTGAATGCTACACTTGATACTGAGCCTTCCTTAATTGAGCGCTATGCTCTTCATGGTGCATGCTCCCTCTTCGAACCTTGGCCAGCGCATATTTGGTGAGTGCTACCCTTTACTTTCCTTCGCCAAGAGGCCGAAAACGTTCACATTGGTGAACGTGGCGTTCACTTTACTGAACGCCCCTTCCATTGTTGCACACTTGGGCCTTGCTCCCTTGCCAAGAGTGTCACGAGAACGTTGGCTAAAGGGAGCACTACGCTCAAATTTTGGAGCGCTACCCTTCCTTGTCTTGATGCGCGCTCAGCTCCCTTAATGCTCCCTCTTCGAGCGCTACGTTGCAACCTTCGAACTCTCCTTGTGAGCTTCCTTCCTCGAAGCTTAAATCCACGATAAAGGTGGAAGGAGTGAAAGTGGTGTTCACTATTTCAAACGCTACCCTTTGGCTTTTGCTGCACCATTTGGTGCATCTTGATGGAGTGCTAAAAAACGTTTACTAGAGTGAACGCTGCGCTATAATGTTTGAGCGCTACCCTTCCTTGGTTTCCTTGGTTGTGCGCTAGCCCTTGTGAGCCTTGGTGATTGCCATGCTTTTACTATCATGGGCCATGCTTTGAAAAGCGTGGCCTAAGGTCCAAAGCATGCTCAAACTTCAAAGAGTGCCCAAAAATCCTTCTTTCCTCTTTTCCATCATTTCTTCATCTACAAACAACCAAACAACTAATCAAAGTCCCACCAAAATCACTAGATCCTTGCATCATTTATAAAATCTATCAATTCTAGCATAAAACCCATGATTTTGTGTAAAATAAATGATGTTTGGTTGATTCAAGATAATCATAAAAAGCTACTCCAATTACTTACTTATTGTGCAAGAAAGTGCATAAAACCTAATGAAACTAGTGAAAAATACTTGTAAAACTAGCATAAGATGACTTGTCATCAAGCTTCTAGATAATATTATTCCTTTTATATATCAGATGTATGAGCTTAGAACTGTCGTAGTCCTTGATTAATCTTTGCTTTACGACGCGAGGGAAAGCTTAGGCCAATTGGGGTGTTACATGTGACATCTATGTAAGTTCCATCTAATGCTCCTAGACAACCCTATCAAATGAAAAAAAAAGTTATTACACGCAGAGTTAACTTGACCAATAAAAGTAAGAGCTACATACACAGCCTACCTTGAACCATTTCCATCTGGGATCTACACAATCTTCTGGTACAGGGTCTGCCTTTGCAAATAAGATACTTTAGACACGTAAAATCGAACACAATACCTTGTGAAAATACTACTAATAGTTTCACCAGACCTATAGAACCTAACTTGTAAGGCGCGATTTTTCGCATGGTGAGCTAATATGATTAAGAAAGTAGTTACTTGCTCACCTATGCCAACATGACCGTCTTCGTCTAATCCACCTTGAACTTGTAGCAATTCACATAAAGTTGCAAATGAATTTAAACTCAATCTTAACTCCTATATTCAATTTCTATCTCCACCTTCTCCAACGATATTATCTAATGCATCTCGCCTTAATGGCAGTGTGTTCACTTTTTGACCAATCAAAGAATGACCTCGCCTTCTATTCCTAATATACATATATAAAGTAACTAAAAATAGCAGCATTAATGTGTCAATTTGCATTCTCATAATCCAGTAATATCCAACACATAGCTTAAGTTGTTTAGAACGATCCATCATCACTTCCTAAGAAACAATAACAAGTAAATACATAAATGGAGAACTCTAATAATTTGTACAAATAGGAAAGATGCTCAATTAAACTAAAAATAGGGAAAACACTCATTACATAAGCATATGTAAGTAGCGATGAACAAAATAGAAAAGACATGATTGAAATCTAATTAAATACGTATCAATAAAAATATGAGCTAAAAATAATTAAGAGTTTTAATATGTAATTTTGTTAAGTAAATGAAAGGAAATAATATTTTGAGATAGGTGATTGATAACTTTCTAAGACAAAATTGACTCTGACTACTATCACAATGAAAAAAGATCCAAGCTTATAAATTAACATGTCAATTTCTACAAAAAATTATCATCCAACTTATTCAATTTCTACAACACATAATACAAAAAATTTGATCAACAACTTAGTGAGTAGATTAATAACCAATTTTATAGACACAATACAAATAAATTGCCCTCTTTGAATTAGACACATGGCTTTTTCCATTATTTTTCCTCTTTGATTAAGGAAAATAACTTATCAAACTTCAAAATACTTTGAAACAACCACCACCGAAATTATCCATTGTCTGTTGAAGAATTAAGATGAAAATAAAATGAGTAATTATAAAGAAATCCTAGGTGTACCTACAATCCGACTAGCTATATACCCAAACACTAGAATAGCACTCAATAAATAATAACACATCTTATCAATAATCAAAATAAAAAAAAATATATCACAAGAGGAAAATACTAGAGGCAACAAGGCAAAGCACAGCTAGGAGGAGGCTAATGCGGCTGCGGGATGGAGAGGCAAAGGCGGTGGAGTAGCAACACATGCTCACCGCAACCGGAGCATAGCACGCAGTAATCAGAAAGGAGAGTCAGTGGGAAACGGAGAGGATGTGTGGCGGAGGTACAGCTTCAATGGTACAGAACAATTGCAGAAGAAATCACTCGTTAGGGTTTGTAAGAAAAAAGGGAGATATCTGGAATTTCAGAAAATGAATGAGGATAAAATAGTCTAAAAAAAAGAATACAGATCTGTGTCCATCACCAAAAATCCGTGTCTCGCCATTTTACTGAGACATGAAATACATGTATTTTGTCTATGCTTGTGTTTAAGCGTCTCCTTCTTATTTTTGTGTCTCACAAACCAAACAATAGACACGTCCAACCGTGTTTATGTCTTGGCAAGACACGGACATCAAACAAACGGGGCCTAAGTGTGGCCGGACACTATGAAAGTTTCGGATGAGCTCACCCTCGTAAATATACACCGGTGAGGGTGTTGAATATATATATATATATATATGATGTTTATGTTATGAGTTAACTCGAGTTGGGGATGCACCACAGAGGGACAGTCCAATGGTTAGCTACTAGGACTTGTCGGGCTGGCTTTATAACCGACAGATGAGACTCATCAGCCACTAGGACAGGCATGCATCATATGCATTATATGTGAATTTTCTGGTTTGCCTAATTGATTGCATCATTACTTGCTAATTTCTTAATTGTCTTATCTACTTCTTATTTATGCATTCCTTGCTTGATTTACTTGTGCTTGCATCTCTATTACTGTTGGCGGTAGGGAGGTTTGCAGAACTTGGAAAGGGGATGTTAGTTAGTCTGAAGATCCTTAATTTAGTCACCTATTTACATTTCTTATGGTTTAGCATGTTTATGCACTTTGATTATAATCTGAAAGTTCTAGGATTGCCTTCGGCTTTCCTAGGACATTACATGTTAGATATTTGGGCACCGTTATCATACTGAGAACCTCTGGTTCTCACACATGTGGATTTTGTGGTTTTCAAATGTAGGACGTGAAGCTCATCACTGAGGCATGCTGTAGACTTCCTTTTGGCGAAGATCCTTATTATCTTGGGATTTTATTTGATAATTTTGTACTTGTTTAGATACTATATTCTCCACTGTATATATGTATTTTGTATTATCTCCTCCTAGAGGTTATTTTGGAGAATTAGGTCCTGTATTTTGTCTTTTTTGGGTTTTATTTTGGATAGTTCTTATATATATATATATATGTATACTGTTATGCTCTGACCAGTTAACTTCGCAAACTGAGTCCGGAGCCTTGATATATGTATTGTTGGCACTCTTCTGTACATCCTTTCATGTTAGCTTATCCTTTATCTGTTTCATTTACATTATCGATCAGAGTGTTGCACTTTTTCATTTAACGGTTTTGATTTATCTATTTTTCTTCAAAGGCTCCTAGTTATAAATCTTTTTATACTACTATATATACTGAATTTTATTTATAGAGGTCGTAATATATCGCCACCTCTGTTTTATGACTTAAGCATAAGACTCTGTTTGGTAGGGTGTTACATTATGGTATCAAAGCAGTTTGTTCCTACAGAGCCTGAAGGACGAACTGACTATGCTTCTGTGCATTCTTTGTGGTTGTGTTTATGTGCTATTAGGATATTTGACTGATATAACTGGCATAAAATTTCATGAGCATGCATTTGGGACTTTGAGCACTAGACTTCCAATATTGAGACTAATCAACTTGATATCAATTGTTTGGTGTGTATAGGAACCAGATGGCGCCTCGTGGATGCGGTCGAGGCCGTGGGAGAGGACGTGCCGGTACTTATGGGCCGAAAACTAACCCGAATGACCCCGTGAACTTCATGGATGCATTGCAGAATATGGCTGCTACAATGTCGGCCACTGCTAAGGCACTCAGACAGCAGATGAACAACCATAATAATGAGGGGAATAGAAGAAACGGGACTCAAGGTCCAATAACGTTGGCAACCTTCTTGAAGGTCAATCCGCCAAAGCTTAAGGGAACCATTAATTCGACGGAAGCCCACACTTAGTTTCAAGCTATGGAGCGCGCACTGCAAGCGTAGTTGGTGCCTAATAAACCACTATTTTATGGTTTATCTTGTGTTTAATTGAGTTGTTTTTATCAAGTCTTTACCCACTTATTCATATGATTGGCATGTATTTGCAATTCCTTCCCAAATTATTCTATGATTGAAAACTTGCCTCCTAGAATCTTTAATTTGTGTATTTTAATCATCTCTTATTACCATTCGATGCCTTGATATGTGTGTTAAGTATTTCAGGCTTCATAGGGCAGGAATGACTTAGAGAATAGAGAGGAAGCTTGCAAAAAAAGGGAAGGAGCGCAAGAAGTAAAGGAGACAACCAGCGGACAGCGACGCGCACGCATGGCTGACGCGTGCGCACAAATCAGACAAAATCACAGTGATGCATATGCGTGCTTGACGCGTACGCGTGGATTGGAGTTCGTGCAAACGACGCGAGCATGTGCCTGACGTGCAAGCGTGGCAAGGAAAATGCTGAATGACGCGTACACGTGAATGACACGTATGCGTGACCTGCGCAATCTGCAGAAATTACAGAATATGCTGGAGACAGTTTTGGGCTGCATTTTGACCCAAATTTTGGCCCAGAAACACAGATTGAAGTCAAGGAACATGCAAAGACTCAGGAGAGGAGATCATAATTCACAATTTGAGTTTTTAGATGTAGCTTTTAGAGAGAGGTTCCCTCTTCTCTCTTAGGATTTAGTATTAGGATTCCTCTTAAAGGATTTAGGATTTCTTTTAGTCATTAGGATTGTTTCTTCATACCAGGTTCAATAATTTATGTTTCTCTTCTATTTTTATTTTTATTTATTCTGATGCTTTTATGTGTATTTGATTGATGTCGCCCAATTGGCTTATGAACCATTCATGTTAGGATTTTCTTAGTTAATATAATTTGAGGTATTTCAGACTCATGATTGTTCTACTTTATTTATGATTTATTTTCGCTTTTGGCTTTGGTTAATTAATTGGTAATACTTGAGTTATCAAACTCAGCAGTGGTTGAATTTGGCAATTGCTAATTAATTTGGATCGCTCTAAAAGTTGACTGAAACTCAAAGATCATTTTAATTAGTCCACTTGACTTTCCTTTATTTAATAAGGGATAACTAAGTGGGATTAAGACCCAATTCTTATCACATCTGATAAGGATAACTAGGATATGAATTCTAGTTTTCATACCTTGCCAAGTGATTTATTGTTATTGAATTATTAATTCCTGCAATCTATTTTTCTTGTTCAAACCTTTTCAAAACCCCAAAATATACCTTTGTATATCCAATAATAAATTATACTTCCCTGCAATTCCTTGAGAAGACGACCTGAGGTTTAAATACTTCGGTTATCAATTTCAAAGGGGTTTGTTACTTGTGACAACCAAAACTTTTGTAAGAAAGGAAATCTTGTCGGTCTTGAAGCTATACTTACAACGGGAATTTATTTGTGGAAATTCTAGATCGCGCGAGAGTTTTGTTCTTCAGTGCCTAAGGAATAGTGCATCGAGTTTGCTACTTATCTGCTCACCGAAAAAGTGTCGCATTGGTGGCAGGGAACCCAACATCTCATATAGCAGGGCGATGACCCTATCACCTGGGATGACTTCCAGGTGGAATTCTACAAGAAGTATTTTCTGAATTCTGCCCAGACGGCAAAGCAATTGGAGTTACTGCAGCTGAAGTAGGGAACTATGGCTGTATCTGAGTACACAGACAAATTGAGGAGTTATTTAGGTTCTCCTGTATGTGTCAAGGAGCTTTGGAAGACTTTGAGGAGTGGAAGTGTATCAAGTATGAAGGAGGGCTCCGAAGCGACATCTGCAGCTCAGTAGGGCCTATGGAGATAAGGACTTTCTCTGAGTTGGTGAACAAGAGCAGAGTTGCCGAAGAGTGTGTGAAGAAGGCAGCTACAGAAAGGGGAAGCCAGAGGGGATTATTTCCGCTGAACTGAGGGAAGAGTTTTGCTCCTAGAGGTCTGCCCTTCAAGTGGGGAGGTTTTGCACCACAGAGGACTCAGGGTCAGAACAACTTTAGGAGGCCTAACAACAACAATGCTCTGAGGAGGAGATTTGGGAAGCAGCCTCAGAATGAGCAGGCGTGTGCTAGATGTGGGAGTTACCATCTTGGTGTTCCGTGCAAGCCTGGATGGGGGTTGTGTTACTCATGTGGGAAGCCGGGGCATAAAGCCTCAAACTGTCTGGAAAAGTAGAGACAGTGTGCTGGGAGAGTACAATAGCTTGGTCGGGTGTTTACTACTTCAGCTGTGGGTACCGAGGGATCAGAGACACTTATTCGAGGTAATTGTGAAATGGCTGGTCAGATTTTAAATGCCTTGTTTGATTCTGGAGCATCACATTTATTCATTGCATTTAAGAAGGCTAGTGAGTTAGGATTGAAGATTGTGGTTTTAGGCTATGACTTGAAGGTGTATAATTCCACCCATGAAGTCATGGTAACTAGGCTAGGATATTCTCAAGTTTCATTTAGGGTCAAGCAGCGTGATTTTGTACATGACTTGATTTTTTTGCCGATGACCGGTCTTGATCTTACCTTGGGATTGGACTGGTTATCTAAGAATTGTGTCTTGTTAAACTGCTTTGAGAAATCGTTGCATTTCATGCCGGAAAGATCGGAAGGGCCGGTTGTGGTGAACGGTTGCTACTTGAACTATGTGGTAGTAAATTGTTCAGGGGAGGAATGTCAAGGTGTTATGCTGTTAGCTGCGAATGTGTCGGGTGAGGAACAAGACTTAGAGTAAATCCCAGTTGTTTGTGAATTTCCTGAGGTATTTCTTGATGACATTAAAGAATTCCCTCCTAGCTGAGAGGTTGAGTTTACAATTGAGTTGGTGTCGGGAATAGGGCCAATCTCGATTTCCCCTTATAGAATGTCGCCTTTGGAAATGGCCGAGCTCAAGACTCAGTTGGAAGACTTAATAAGCAAGCATTTTATCTGCCCTAGTATTTCTCCGTGGGGAGCACCAGTATTGTTGGTGAAGAAGAAAGACAGGAGTATGCGGCTTTGTATGGATTACAAACAACTGAACAAGGTCACAATAAAGAATAATTACCCACTGCCAAGGATTAACGATCTCATGGATCAGTTACAAGGAGCCAGGGTTTTCTCCAAGATTAATTTCCGATCCGGTTATCACCAGATAAGAGTGAGAGTTGAGGAAATCCCTAAGATCGCTTTCAGAACTCGTTATGGTCACTACGAATACGCTATAATGTCTTTTGGGTTGACAAATGCTCCTGCATCATTTATGGACTACATGAACAGAATCTTCAGCCCATTCTTGGATAAGTTTGTTGTCGTCTTCATTGATGACATACTAATTTATTCTAAGATCGAAGAAGAGCATGTCGAGCACTTGCGAACCGTGTTACAACTCTTGAAGGAGAGAAAATTGTACGCCAAGTTATCTAAATGTGAATTCTGGAAGAGTGAGGTCAAGTTTCTAGGTCACGTGGTGAGTAAACAGGGGATAGTAGTGGATCTTTCTAAGGTGGAAGCAGTGATGGACTGGGGATGACCGACCTCAGTGATTGAGATAAGGAGTTTTCTGGGCTTAGTTGGCTACTATAGAATATTCATCAAAGGCTTCTCGCAGATAGCTTTGCTGTTGACCAAGCTAACTTGCCAAGACGTACCGTTTGTTTGGACTTCTGAGTGCGAGGAGAGTTTTCAAGCGTGGAAGCAAAAGTTGACTACCGCGCCTGTGTTGGTGTTACCCGAGCTGAATGAACCATTTGAGGTATATTGTGATGCCTCACTAAAGTTTTGGGGTGCGTGCTAATGCAGCACCAGAATATGGTGGCATATGCCTCATGGCAGTTGAGACCTCACGAAGTTAATTACCCAATACACGATCTGGAACTCGCTATGGTTGTGTTTGCGCTAAAGGTGTGGAGGCATTACCTCTATCGAGTTAAGTTCTGAGTTTTCTCTGATCACAAGAGCTTGAAATACCTCTGATCAGAAAGAGCTCAATATGCGGCAGAGGAGGTGGATGGAGTTAATGAAAGACTACGACTTTGAGTTGAATTACCATCCTGGGAAAGCGAACGTCGTAGCAGATGCGCTAAGTTAGAAATTTTTGTATACTTCTTGGATGATGCTTCGAGAAGAGGAGTTGCTTAGAGCATTCGAAATTCTGAAGGTTGGTGTTCAGGAAGTGGCCAGAACTCTGTGTTTGAACCAATTACATATCTTAAGTGATTTTAAATCCGAGCTCCTAAAGGCTCATCAGAATGATGATGTGTTACCAAAGGTGTTACCAGCTATTTAACAAGGAAAGTAGTGGAGAGTGTCATGGGATCTGATAGGTTATGGAGATTCAAGGGTAGGATCATTATGCCAGATGTTGAGACTTTACGGCAAGATATATTAAAGGAAGCACATAAAAGTAGATTTTCTATTCACCTTGGGAATACTAAGATGTACCATGGCTTAAAGGCTATGTTTTGGTGGCCTGGTTTAAAGAATGATGTGGCGGAATATGTCTCAAAGTGCCTAACTTGTCAAAAGGTGAAGATTGAACATCAGAGACCTTCTGGGACGTTGCAGCCCTTGGAGATTTTGCAATGGAAGTGGGAGAGCATTGCGACGGATTTTGTGTTGGGATTGTTGAGGACTAGGACCGGTTTTGATGCTATCTGGGTAATTGTGGGCCGGCTGACGAAATCGGCTCACTTTTTACCCATTCGGATGAACTATACCCTTGAGGAGTTAGCACGCCTATATATAAAGGAGATTGTAAGACTTCATGGTGTGCCTACGACTATAATTTCTGACAGAGATCCCCGTTTCACTTCAAGGTTCTAGGGTGCATTTCAGAGAGCTTTTGGAACCCGTTTGAGCTTAAGTACAGCTTGCCATCCTCAAACAGATGGTCAATTTGAGAGGTCAATCCAAACCCTAGAAGATATGTTGAGGGCTTGTGTTTTGGACCAACCGGCGAGTTGGGATCGGTATATGCCGCAAGTGAAGTTTGCGTATGAAAATAGTTACCATGCGAGCATCGGAATGGCTCCATACTAGGCTTTGTATGGGAATAAATGCCAATCTCCGCTATGATGGTATAAAACCGGGGAAAAGAGCTTGTTAGGGCCGAAATTGATAGCTGAAACTACCGAGCAAGTTAAGAAAATCAGAGATAGGATGCTCACTACTCAGAGCCGTCAGAAGAGTTACATTGATTAGAGGTGGAAACCCTTTGAGTTTGAGGAAGGAGACCATGTTTTCCTTAAGGTTACTCTGATAACAAGAGTAGGTAGAGAGATTAAGACGAAGAAACTGAATCCTCAATACATCGGTCTGTTTCAGATTCTTGAGAGAGTTGGACCGGTGGCGTATCGGATGGCTCTACCACCTCACCATTTGAATCTGCATGACATATTTCACGTGTTGTAGCATTGGAAGTATACTTCTGATGCTAGCCATGTGTTAGAACCTGAATCGTTTTAGTTAAAAGATGATTTGACTCTCCCGGTGACTCTGGTCAGGAATGATGACACGAGTATTAAGAAGTTGCACGGAAAAGAGGTTTCATTAGTGAAAGTGGCATGGATTCGAGCCGGTGTTGAGGAGCACACTTGGAAACCTGAGTCAGAGATGTGAGCGGACTACCCACACCTATTCTCAAGTAACTGAATTCGAATTTTGTTGGCAAAATTCCCAATTAGGTCACAAGAACTGTAAAACGCGGTTAATTAATGCCTAATTAACCCATAAATTAAAATATATTCTAGAAAATGAGAAAATGAGGTTTTTATGGTTTAATGTGATAGAGAAATTTAAAACGAAAATTTTGACACCAATTTTAAAGAAATCGCCTAAGATTGGGCCGAATGGGCCAAACGCGCCAAACGAACTCGTATTGCGCCCTTGGTTCAGCCCAATACCCCATTTAATGAAAGGCACAACTCTTCTTCCCCCCATTCTAAACACACACGTTGAAACACTTGGGGGAGGAAGGAAGAACATGAACCCTTGCTCCTATTCACATCAACCTTCCATTAATAATATCTTTTGATCCGGAGCTCCGATTGACGCACTATTTACGGCCAAGTAACCGCAGCGTCGATCTCTACAAAACCCACACAAACATTCTTGAGGTAAGCCACACTTCTTTCTTCGAATCCCAGCCCATGATTTCAAATTTATTGGGCAAAGATGTTGAAATTTGTGAGCTCCTTGTGTTGTAGGATCAAATTAGCTTGAGGGAAAAGCTTGTTCTTGCTCCCTTGATCCTTGGATAAGGTAAGAGATCTCAAACCCTAGTGAAAATGTGAATTTAAGGTATTGGGTATTGAGTTATTGTGTTTTGGTGTGATATTATAGCTTAGGTATTAAATATATGTGTATTTGAGCTTAATTGGTGGTTTTAGAAAGATTGGAAAGGAGATTTTGTGCTTGGTAATCTACTGGTGAGGTTTTGGAGACCTTAGGAGTTTAATTAAAGAGTGTTCCGGGTTAAGCGGGAATCAGCCAAGGTATAGTTTCGGTTTTCTGTATTTAAAATGTAATGTAGTTGTGAAAACGTCGGCTAGTGACCCTAGGATAGGGCTTTAGAATGATGGTGTAAATGATTGTGTGTGGCTGTATTGGTTGGTGAAGTACGAAATTATATATATGGTGATTGATACATTGAATGTTTATTTGGAGTTTGGGATATGAAATGTTGATTTATTATGTGAGATTTGGTTATATATGGTGGAAATTGATGAGTTGATGATTGAAAGAGGTTTGGAAATAACTAATGATTGGAATGGTTGAGTTTTGGGTTGATTTGGTATGGATTGGTAAGAATATGATTCAAAACTTGGGAGTTTATAAGTTTTGGTAAAAGTGGAATTTTGATGAACTTCAACGGATCATATCTTGAGTTATGGTTTTTGGAATTTGATGATTCTTTTTCAATTGAAAGATGATTTCATAAGCTTTAAAATGGTTCAAATTTGGTGGAAATCTGATTTTTGTGGAAGGAGATATGATCGTTGGAAGTTCGGGCAAAAAATCTGAATTCTACAACTTCTGCAGAATTTGTGATTTCTGGTTTGTGTGCGCACACACACCCCGTGGAATTTTGAACCTTTGCGTATACACAACCAACGAAGGATTGCGAGCTATGCATACACACAGGCCTATGTGCACGCACACATTGGGAATGCCATTTGGTTGATGGTGCTAGCACACCTTGTGCGCGCACTCAACCCTGGAACTTTAACTTTTTGAAAATACTTTTGGGAGTGCGCACGCACACCCCTGTGCGTACGCACGCGACTCAGTTCTTTTCTAAAGCTTTTGTTTTCAAGTCTTTCGCATTCCCAACATGCTTGTAACCTTCTAAGGTGTTATTTCACACTTATAAACCATCAATTTCATTCCGTAAATCTTAAATTGATATAGAATGCCTAGCAAATGAGAGTAAGCTAGGGGAGAGGGTAACTTGTGGGTGAAGAAAGGGGATGTTATGATGTGTGTGATGAAAGGAGCTGTTGGTAAGGATGGTGGAGTGCTGTATATGATATGAGCCGAATGGCTGAGTGTGATATGAGCCGGATGGCCGTGTGTGATGATGATTATGCCTAATTATGAATTGTGAATTGTGAGCCAAATGGCTGAGATGAATGTTAATATATGGCTGTGATTTAAATGCATATATGCTGAATGGTTGAATATTGTGATTGTTTGCACTCCACCTATCTGAGATACGAGTTTTCCTGGGTGAAAGAAGTGGCTAGCTGATGAAGAGGGAATTGTTGTGTTGGTAAAGAAATTTCTCAATGAAATCTCATTGCAAGTATAGTTCTAAACCAACAAACAATACTCTCAATCAAAATTTGGTTGTCACAAGTACAAACCCCAATGAAAACTAACCGAAGTATTTAAACCTCGGGTCGTCTCACAAGGAGTTGCAATAAAGTGCTCAATTATTGGCTATGAAAGAATAAGGGGGTTTGATTTATAATTGGCAAGAAAAATAAATGACAAGAAAGTAAAATGATTAGCACTAATAAAATGAAGGAGAATAACTATTGGCTAGACATTGGTAATTGAGATCACTATCCTTGTCTACAAACCATATATTGATAATTATGAGGGACCAACCCATTAAGTCTACTCCTATGCTTGAAGTAAGTATAATGTCTTCTTTAAGGCATTAAGCACATCAACTAAGCTTGATCAACATCAATTTGTAAGTCCTAACCTAGCTACCAATTGACTTAGTAGTAGGCTAGTGTCAATGGTTATCAAATTGACCACTAAGGGTTCTCAAATCACCAATTCAATGAGACCCAACGACTCAAGGTTATTCAATTCCCTTAGCCTAGGCCAAGAGTAAAGAAAACTACTCAAAAACTAGAGCAAACATTTCATCAAACACCTAGAGTGAAATAAAAGTAAACATCACAAAATGCAAGAATTAACAAAACCCATGACTAACATAAGCAAGAATTCAACAATAGCAATGAAGATAAACATAAAAGAAGACATGGAAACATAAAATTTCATTAGAAGGAATCAAGATCCAACAGTGGTTCATCAATATAAAAGAAAGCAAAATAAGAAATGACAAGTAAAACTAGAAGAGCAAAGATTTAATAACAAAAAATAAAAAGGAAAAACTAAATGAAAACAAGAATTGAAAGTTGAATCTAAGGGGATTAAACCTAAACTACCCTAAATTCTAGAGAGAAGCGAGAGCTTCTCTCTCTATAATTCTAACCTACAACATGATGAAAACTAAACTATGACTACTTGGTTCATTTCCCTCCATTCCTTGGGTTCAATAGCATCAGAAATGAGATGGATTGGGACCAAAATGCTTCAGAAATCGCTGGCCACAAATTGCCTTTAGTGAGTCACGCTGATCCTGCAATGCGTGAGCGTCGAACGATGCGTAAGCATCCCTAAAAGCCAGAAAACTATGGCAAAATTTATATTATTTTGAAGCCCCAGATGTTATCTTTTCAACCCAACTAGAACCATCTCATTTGGACCTCTGTAGCTTAAGTTATGATCAATTTAGTACAAAGAGGTCAGGATTGATAGCTTAGCAATTCCTTCATTTCTTCATGAGTTCTCCATTTTTTGCATGTTTTTTCCTTCATTTCTTCAACCCAATCTTTGCCTTCTAATCCTGAAATTACTTAACAAATATATCAAGGCATCGAATGAAATTGAAGTGAAATAAATTAGCAATTTAAAGGCCTAAAAAAACATGTTTTTACTCTTAAGCACAATTAAAGGAGAATTTACAAATCCATGTATTTTAGTGAATAAATGTGGAAAAAGTTGATAAAATCCCCTAAATTCAACAGAAGATAAACCACAAAATTGGGGGTTATCAAACCTCCCCACACTTAAACTAAGCATGTCCTCATGCTAAACCAAGAAAGACTAAAAATGGGGTATGAACATTTATTCAATGCAAATATACTATATGCACCTATCTACATGAATGCAACTACATGCAAGTTAAAAGTAAATCAATCTCCAAGTACACATATGCACATGTAGGGCTAAGTAGTATGATGATTTATGAATCCCACCAATTCAAATATCAAAATGAAGTGTAAACAAACTTGCAAGAAGAGAGCTCATGAAAGCCGGGAACAAGGAATTGAGCATCGAACCCTCATCGGAAGTGTATCCGCTATAGTCGCTCAAGTGTATAGGGTTGATTCACTCAATTCTCCTCTAATCATGCTTTCTAAGATTTGTTTATCATCTAACAATCAACAATTATTCAATGCATGCATACATTCATCATGAGGACATATCTTTAGGTTGTAATGGGGCTAGGGTAAAGGTAAGGATGCATATGGTCAAGTGAGCTTGAAATTTGAATCTTTGATTAACTTAAGCTCTCACCTAACAGATATAACAACCTATACAATTATAATACAATACCTAGCTACCCATGATTCCCACTTTTTCACATACTCATGCATTCTCTTTAATTCACATTCCATATGCATTGTTATTATTACTTTGCTTTGGGGCATTTTTATCCCCTTTTTATTGCATATTTTTATATATTTTTTTTATTTTTCTATTTTTTCTTTATATTTTTCTTTATTTTGTATTTTTTTCTTTTTTTTTACAATAAATTATATACAAGAGTATCAATGCATATGGTTTAAACATAATTAATACATGAGTATGTACCAAATTCCCAATATTTTCAATAAAAATACAAAGTACATTTTTACCTTAGCCAATGTTCCCAAATTTCCCACACCCAAATGATACACACCTTTACTAGCCTAAGCTAATCAAAGATCCAAATTTAGGGACATTTATTATTTTTCGCTTTAAGGCTTGTGATGTGCTACAATTAAGAACAAAATGGATTAAATAGGCTCAAAATTGGCTAACAATGTTTGATGAAAGGTAGGCTATTTGGATAAGTAAGCTAAATGAAATGATGTCCTCAATCATATAAGTGCATGTGTACCTGGAATAATGGACATATAGAATCAAACAAATCAAAGATTACAATCATAGAAAGAGAATAATCACACAAGAATGAAAATAACTGGTTATATGATGTAACCACACACTAAGGCTCAAATCTCACGTGCTTGTGTTCTTAGCTCAAAAACCATGTTCTAAAATAAATTCTTCAAACAAGTTTAACAAAAAAAAAATTTCAAATTGGTAGGGTGCCCTAAAAACAGCTTTCCTGGAAAAGAAATCATCTCCCTAACCAAGTAGTCCTAACATAAAAAGAAGTGGTGAAATATGTACAGATTCTAACTAACATGCAAGCTATCATGCAATGCAACAACTAACTAACATTGGTGTTGAAAAAGAAAATTGTTACCCATGGAGATCAGTCGAACGACCTTCCCACTCTTGAAGATTGCACTGTCCTTGGTGCATACAAAGAAGAGCAAGGTGGACGGATTGAAACAACTGATGAGCTTCTTCAAAAGGTTGTGCGGATGACTTGTTTGTTGCCCCATTTAGAAGCTTTTCCTTTCCTTCACGGTGGCCAACCTAAAAGGAAAGAAAAAGAAAGTAAATTAAGCCTACAACAAAGATATCAAAGCAGTAGAACATAAGCGCAGGATAATGCTAGATAAGAGTAAGGTTCTCACTACATGTTTGCTACGCATGTAGGTGAGGGAGCAATATAAGCAAAGGCATATCAACCACTACTTGATGCAAGAGTAAAATCAAAGCACAAGGGAATGCCATGAAGAGCATGTTAAGCATCAAGTTCAAACAAGAAAGAGTGGATGATGAGAGACATTAAAAGTTCATGTCAATGCACAAAGAATGCAAGAGTCATCAAAGACTAAGCATTGACTTAAAAATTTCATCACCCAACAATACCAAACAAGTCAAAAAGAACCAAAACAATCCAAGAAATTCTCAACAATTGAGTAAGAGAAATCAACACCATTATTAAAATAAGAAACTTAGAAAAAAATAAGAACAAGCTAAAAAAACAAAATTAAATAGCAATGGATGAGAATAAGTAAATGCAATAGATAAAAGAAAATAAAAAATTATGAAAAATGAGAAGTGGAATTTTGAAAAGAGAAAAGTAAGAAAGTAAGAAAGAAGAAGGAGGGAAGAAGAAAGAAGAAAGAAGAAGAAAAGAGAAAGAAGAAAGAAGAAGGAAAAGAAGAGAAGAAGGGAGGACGAAAACAGGGCAGAAATAGGGGAAAACAGGGCGTGGAAGGCGACGCGTAAGCGTTACCCATGCGTGCGCGTGAGAGGCGGGACAGACAAGTGATGCGTAAGCATCGCCCACGCGTACGCGTGAAACGCATAAAGTCCAGGTGACGCGTAAGCATCACCCATGTGAACGCGTGGATCTAGATTGTGCTAAACACACAGTTCCAGTGCCAGTTTTGCACAACTCTCGGGTTTTTATACCGGGAGTCCCAAGATGGCATACGACGCATACACGTCGGCCACGCTTACGTGTGGCTCGCCATTTTTTTAACATATGAAAACAGAAACAGGGCAGTTATCTAATCTACAAGCATTCTAAAACAATCAAAAATCATATTTAACAATAAATCTTTTTAGTTTTTGAAAATTTTCAAATACAAAACACACAAAACTTACACTTCAAGGAAAATACAACAACTATTCTAATCAAAACATGAATTTAACAAACAACCTATCAATAAAAGCAAAATGTATAAGAGTATAAAAAATAAGAAAAACTACCTACAATGGCAACTCAATTCATTCATTGATTATATTTACAAGAGAATGGGAAGTGTTTACCATGGTGGGGTGTCTCCCACCTAGCACTTTTAGTTTAAGTCTTTAAGTTGGACATTTGGGAGGCTCCTTGTCAAGGTGGCTTATGCTTGTATTCATCCTTGAACCTCCAATAATGCTTGCTCTTCAATTGGTTGTCAGAACTTCCAACCATATTCACCAAGCTTGGGAGAAGTTCTTCCCAAGATATGAGCTCCCAAAATTGGTCTTCGTGTTGTGATCCGGGATCCCATATCTTATTTTCACACACATCTTCTAATTGATCATCTAATTCTAATTGGGTGGTAGGTACATAGAATTATCCTTAAGGCACCAAATTCTCCTCCTAGACCCATACAATTTAACATTCCTCCAACCATGGTATATATGCCTTGAGGGTTTGATGAGCGGATAATTTATACACTTTTTGGCATTGTTTTTACATAGTTTTCAGTATGTTTTAGTTACTTTTTATTATATTTTTATTAGTTTTTATGCAAAAATCACATTTCTAGACTTTACTATGAGTTTGTGTGTTTTTCTACAATTTCAGGTATTTTCTGGCTGAAATTGAGGGACCTGAGCAAAAGTCTGATTTAGAGGCTGAGAAAGGACTGCAGATGCTGTTGGATTTTGACCCTCCTTCACTCGAAGTAAATTTTATGGAGCTATAGAAGCCCAATTGGCACGCTTTCAATTGTGTTGGAAATTAGACATCTTGGGCTTTCCATCAAGGTATAATAGTCCATACTTTGCCTGAGATTTGATAGCCGAAACTGACGTTCAAACACCCATCAGAGACCCTTTTCTGGCGTAAAACGCCCAAACTGGCACCAGAGTTGGCGTTAAACGCCCAAACTGGCATCCAAGCTGGCGTTTAACTCCAGAAAAAGTCTATGCACGTGTAAAGCTCAATGCTCAGCCCAAGCACACACCAAGTGGGCCCCGGAAGTAGATTTTTGCACTATTTGCACTTAGTTACTTATTTTCTACAATCCCTAGTAACTAGTTTAGTATAAATAGCACTTTTTACTATTGTATTTCATCTTTGGATCATCTTTTGATCTTTTGATCAACTTTATGCTTGGCTGGCCTCTCGGCCGTGCCTAGGCTATTTTCTCTTATGTATTTTCCAACGGTGGAGTTTCTAAACCTCAAAGATTAAGGTGCGGAGCTCTACTGTTCTTCATGAATTAATGCAAGTACTATTGTTTCTCTTTCAATTCACGCTTACTTCTTCTCCAAGATATACCCTCGTACTTAATTCAGTTAAGTCAGAATGAAGGGGTGATTCGTGACAATCACCCACTATCTTTGTTACTCGCTTAGCAAAGATCCGCGTGCCTGACAACCACAAGTGGTCTACATGATGTTCAACGTAGTCATTGGACAACACTTGGAGTATAGTCTCTTGGGTCTTTGATCCACGGACCGAGTCCATGAGGTTAGAATCTTCGTGGTATAGGCTAGAACCAATTGGTAGCATTCCTGAGATCCGAAAAGTCTAAACCTTATCTGTGGTATTCCGAGTAGGATCTGGGATGGGATGACTATGACGAGCTTCAAACTCACAAATATTGGGTGCAGTGACAGTGTGCAAAAGGATAGAGAGATTCTATTCTGACACAAGTGAGAATCGACAAATGATTAGCCATGCGGTAGCTGTGCCTGGTATTTTTCATCCAAGACGAGAAATCTGACAGTTGATTAGTCGTACAGAAACCGTAGCTGGACCATTTTCACTGAGAGGATGGATGGTAGCCATTGATAACGGTGATCCACTAACATACAGCTTGCCATGGAAGGGAGCACACATGATTGGATGAAGACAATAGAAAAGCAAAGGTTCAGAAGCAACAAAGCATCTCCAAACGCTTATCTGAAATTCCCACTAAGGAATTACATAAGTATCTTTATTTTAATTTATGTTTTATTTGTCTTTCAATTATCAAATCTCATAACCATTTGAATCTGCCTGACTAAGATTTACAGGATGACCATAGCTTGCTTCAAGCCAGCAATCTTCGTGGGATCGACCCTTACTCGCATAAGGTTTTATTACTTGGACGACCCAATGCACTTGCTGGTTAGTTGTACCGGAGTTGTGAAAAGTGTGAATCATAATTCCGTGCACCAGGGTTCAACCTTAATGAGCCCAACATTGTTTTTCCAACCACTACACAATTCTCTCCCACTCTTAACTCCACAAAGAGCTCTAAGTTGACCATCATTTTCAATCAAACCATATTCAAGTGAGAAAGTAAAGCTTAGGGATAAGAATTTTACCCACTTGAATGTTATGTTGGATGGTGACTTAGGAAGAGATACCTCTAATGGTTTTGCAAGTGTCATTCCTTATGCTCTTCCTTGATGAGTTCCACCTCTTGACAAATTCCTTCAACTTCTCCTTGCTTGTCAACTTCTTCCAACTCCTCATCATCATCAATCATATCAAATTTTGGAGGTTGTGTGAAGTCCACTTCAACATCAACTTCACATCCATTGGAAGAATATTCAACAAGGTCACCAATGTCACTTGGTGTAGAGTTGTCTTCAATGATGGAGCTTGCTTCTTGCTCAACTTCTTCCTCTTGGTAGCTTCCTTCCAATTCAATCTCTTCTTCATTGCTCGCCAAGGGTATGGGAGGTGAGGTATCTTCTTCTTTAATCTCCATGTCAAGCCCAATGAGGGAAGATTCAATTGTACATAAGAATTCATCAATGATTGAATCCATCTCCTGATCATTCTCTTCAAAATCTTCAATCATGATATGCTTTGGAGGTTGCACACCTTCCTCAACATCAATGTCAAGCTTCTTGGAAGAGGGCTCTTTGATTCTACATTCCCATGGACATCCAACATCTCCTAGGTCTTTAACCACTTCTTCCGGCTCAATTGTCTCAACTTTCTCCCATTGTGTCAACTCTTGCTTCAACTCCTCTTCTTCACCTTGAAGCTCCAAACTCACTTCCTCACTCTGCTCCTTGATTGCTCCTCCACATTCAACAATGGGAGTGCCTTGATCATATAAGCTTAGGCAGAAGGCTATGTGACTAATGGCTTCATTCATAGTGGCCATCTTGGCTTCAAGCTCCTTAAACTCCTTTTCTATCCCCTCTTGTTGTCTTTGGATATGAGAGCCAATATCTCTTAGTTCTAGCATGAGGGCTTCATTGGGGGGCAGTGGTAGAAGGGAAGGTTCATTATTTGAGGGAAAGGTATTGTAGTTGGAAGGTGGTTCATATTGGTAAAATTTTTGAGGTGGTGTATGAGAAAATTGTGGTTCATGGGAGTATTGGTGTTGGAATGGTGGTGGCTCTAAGTATAGCTCATATGGTGGTTGGTTTGGTAGATATGGGTTAGGGTCATAAGGAGGTGTTTGGTGGTAGGGGCCTTGTGAGTAAGGTGGTTCAAAGTCATGTTGAGGGATGGTTCATAAGCATATAGTGGTGGTTGTTGACAACCACAATGAGGGTCACCACATCCATTAGATTGATATTCATTAGGAGTAGAATTATACCTATAAGGGATCGGAGGAGGTTGTTGCCAAGGAGGTTGATCAATCCTTTCAGGCTTCTCCCACCTTTGATTGTTCCATCCTTGATGCATATTATCATTATAGTTTCCATTTCCTACAACATAATTTGAGCCAAAATTATAGCCAAAGGGGTAAGAATTCATAATAGCAAATAAAACAAAGCTAATAAAAACAAGCAACAAAGTCCTAAAGCTAACAAAAACTAACAAATAAGCAAAAGGCAAACATATTCACAATATTCACAATAGCCAATAATATAACACCATTGCAATTCCTCGGCAACGGCGCCACTTGATGAAGAGGGAATTATTGTGTTGGTAAAGAAATTTCTCAATGAAATATCGTTGCAAGTATAGTTCTAAACCAACAAACAATCCTCCCAATCAAAATTTGGTTGTCACAAGTACAAACCCCAATGAAAATTAACCGAAGTATTTAAACCTCGGGTTGTCTCACAAGAAATTGCAATGAAGTGCTCAATTATTGGCTATAAAGGAATAAGGGGGTTTGATTTATAATTGGCAAGAAAAATAAATGACAAGAAAGTAAAATGAGAAGAACTAATAAAATAAACGAGAAGAACTCTTGGCTAGACATAGGTAATTGAGATCAGCATCCTTGTCTACAAACCATATATTGACAGTTATGAGAGACCAACCCATTAAGTCTACTCCTATGTTCGAAGTAAGTATAATGTCTACTTCAAGGCATTAAGTATGTTAACTAAGCTTGATCAATATCAATCCATAAGTCCTAACCTAGCTACCAATTGACTTAGTAGTAGGCTAGTGTCAATGGTTATCAAATTTACCACTAAAGGTTCTCAAATCACCAATTTAATAAGACTCAATGACTCAAGGTCACTCAATTCCCTTAGTCTAGGCCAAGAGTAAAGAAAAGTACTCAAAAACTAGAGCAAATATTTCATCAAACACCTAGAGTGCAATAAAAGTAAACATCACAAAATACAAGAATTAACAAAATCCATGACTAACATAAGCAAGAATTCAACAATAGCAACGAAGATAAACATAAAAGAAGACATGGAAACATAAAATTTCATTAGAAGGAATGAAGATCCAACAATGATTTATCAACATAAAAGAGAGCAAAATAAGAAATGACAAGTAAAAGTAGAAGAGCAAAGATGTAATAACAAAAAATTAAAAGGGAAAACTAAATCAAAACAAGAATTAAAAGTTGAATCTAAGGGGATTAAACCTAAACTAACCTAAATTCTAGAGATAAAGGAGAGCTTCTCTCTCTAAAATTCTAACATACAACATGATGAAAACTAAAATATGACTCCTTGGTTCATTCCCCTCCAATCCTTGGGTTCAATAGCACCAGAAATGAGATGGATTGGTACCAAATGCTTCAGAAATTGCTGGGCACGAGTTACTTTTAGTGAGTCACGCTGATCCTACGACGCGTGCGCGTGGAATGACGCATACGCATCCTTAAACGCCGGGCAACTATGGCAAATTTTATATCATTTTGAAGCATTGGATGTTAGCTTTTCAACCAAATTAGAAACGCCTCATTTGGACCTCTATAACTAGAGTTATGATCGATTTAGTACGAAGAGGTCAAGATTGACAACTTAGCAATTCCATCATTTCTTCATGAGTTCTCCATTTTTGCATGCTTTTTCTTCATTCCTTCAATCCAATCTTTGCCTTCTAAACCTTAAATCACTTAACAAACATATCAAGGCATTGAATAGAATTAAAGTGAATTAAATTTATCAATTTTTGGGCATAAAAAACATGTTTTTACTCTTAAGCAAAAATTAGGGAGAGTTTACAAAACCATGCTATTTTAGTGAATAAATGTGAGATAAGTTGATAAAATCCCCTAAATTCAACACAAGATAAACCACAAAATTGGGGTTTATCACTAGCCACCACGTAGACTTGATACTCTCCTGACCCTATGTCGTAAGTGTAGCCGGACATTGTGAAAGTTCCGGATATGCTCGCCCCCATAAATATACACCAGTGAGGGTGTTGGATATATATATATGATGTTTATGTTATGAGATAACTCAAGTTGGGGATGCACGACAGAGGGACAGTCCAATTGTTAGCTACCAGGACTTGTCGGGCTGGCTTTATAACCGACAGATGAGACTCATCAGCCACTGGGACAGGCATGCATCATATGCATTATATGTGAATTGTCTTGATTGCCTAATTGATTGCATTATTACTTGCTAATTGCTTAATTGTCTTATCTGCTTCTTACTTGTACATTCCTTGCTTGATTTACTTGTGCTTGCATCTCTGTTACTGTTGGCAGTAGGGAGGTTTGCAAGACATGGAAAGGTGATGTTAGTTAGTCTGAAGATACTTAAGTTAGTCGCCTATTTATGTTTCTTATGGTTTAGCATGTTTATGCACTTTGATTATAATCTAAAAGTTCTAGGATTGCCTTCGGCTTTCCCAGGACATTACATGTTAGATATTTTGGGCACCGTTACCATAATGAGAACCTCCGGTTCTCACCCATGCGGATTTTATGATTTTCAGATGTAGGACGTGAGGCTCCTCACTAAGGCATGCTGGAGACTTCCTTTTGCCAGAGATCCTTAATATCTTGGGATTTTATTTTGATCATTTTGTACTTGTTTAGATACTATATTCTCCACTGTATATATATAGTGTGTGTGTATGTATGTATACTGTTATGCTCTGACTGGTTAATTTCACAAACCGAGTCCGGAGCCTTGATATATGTATTATTGGCACTCTTCTGTACATCCTTTCATGTTAGCTTATCCTTTATCTGTTTCATTTACATTATCGATCGGAGTGTTGCGCTTTTTGATTTAATGGTTTTGATTTATCCCTTTTTCTTCAAAGGCTCCTCGTTATAAACCTTTTTATACTACTATATATACTGAATTTTATTTATAGAGGTTGTAATACCTCACCACCTCTATTTTATGACTTAAGCATAAGACTCTGTGTGGTAGGGTGTTACAACAACAACAACAAAAATCGAAGAATTCAAGGAGGTTAGAACAGAGCATAACATAGTAAATTAAGAAAATAACATTGAATGCCTGAATCATATGGTAATATTTTATGCTATAGCAGAGCGGATTCAAAACTTAACAAAGCAGATTAAAAGATAAGAAGGCAAATTCAAAGCAGATTCAAGCATAATAAACAAATTAGTGAAAGCACAAGCACAAGAGACCAGATAGTAGAGGGAGACCAAAGGAGACTTAATTATCTTTGTTTAAATGCATGTGGTTAATATGTTTTTGTTTATAACCCTTCGTCACTTTGTTTAAATCATCTGAGGATGGAATGACAGCACTTAGTTATCTTTCCAATCTTGTGTTTGGGAATCCGTGAGTTGTAAATCCATGAGACTCATTAATCATAGTCACTTGTGCAAATTAATTAGCTCTCAAAGCAAGGAAATACAAAGATTAATTAGCGAGTGAGTGAGTGACGGTAAGAATGAAACCAACAATGAAATTCCCCACATAAGAGGGAAGAACAAAAGCAGAGCACAATCAATCTTAATATTAACATCGTAAGAATCAATTAGTATAGAATAAAAACAATAATATATAAGATGGATGGAATAACAACCTTTGATGAAGAACAAAGAAGGAGCATGACAACTGAAAAGGGAGACGAGTTCACCTGCGCCGTAACAATAGCCAAACTCCCAAAATGTAAACCCTAAAATTGGAACCCTCTTAAATTTTAGAACCAAATGAAGGTGAATACATACCTTCTCGACGATGGTGAGCGAAGGGACGACGATGCTGACTGCAGACTCTTCCCGATGCGAGCACGCAATGAAGAGGAGCGATGGTTCTCAAGTGGTGAGTGAAGAAGAGGAGCAGTGAGTGTGGAAGAGGAGCTATGGTTCTGGTGGAGTGGCGAGTAGTGCGTGGTAAGTGGTGACGGCAAAAACTTCCTCCGATTTGGGATTGAGTGGCGCAAAGCGTTGGTAGTGAGAGTGAGTTCTTCTCTGATTTGGTGCCCTGGTGAGAGTGAAGTGTTACGTTGGTGGGTATATTGGTGAAAAGGGAAAAAAATGACTAAGTGTTGGGCATTTGGTCATAGGAAATACTTTTAAAACGCACCCAAAACTTAACAAATATGCTACCCTCTAAAAGCGTTATCTTTGATACAAAAAGTGAACCCATAGATATCAACCTACGGCTACGCTTTATAAGTGATTTCTATAATACCTAAGACTACAATTTTTAAATGATGCCACAATTGTGTAACCTTTTCTCTTATAAAAAGGCAATGATGAGCGGATAATTTGTACGCTTTTTGGCATTGTTTTTAGTATGTTTTTAGTATGTTTTAGTTAGTTTTTATTATATTTTTATTAGTTTTTAGTTAAAATTTACTTTTCTAGACTTTACTATGAGTTTGTGTATTTCTCTGTGATTTCAGGTATTTTCTGGCTGAAATTGAGGGAACTGAGCAAAAATCTTATTCAGAGGCTGAAAAGGACTGCAGATGCTGTTGGATTCTGACCTCCCTGCACTCGAAGTGAATTTTCTAGAGCTACAGAAGTCCGATTGGCACGCTCTTAACTGCGTTGGAAATTAGACATCCTGGGCTTTCCAGCAATGTATAATAGTTCATACTTTTCCCGAGATTTGATGGCCCAAATAGGCGTTCCAAGTCAGCTCAAGAATTCTGGCGTAAAACTACAAATAGGACCTTTTACTATTGTATTTTCATCTTTGGATCACTTTAGATCCTTTGATCATCTTTGGACGTCTAGTTCTTAGATCATGGGGGCTAGCCTCTCGGCCATGCCTAGACCTTGTTCTTATGTATTTTCAACGGTGGAGTTTCTACACACCATAGATTAAGGTGTGGAGCTCTGCTGTACCTCGAGTATTAATGCAATTACAATTGTTCTTCTATTCAATTCAGCTCATTCTTGTTCTAAGATATTCATTTGCACCCATGAACATGATGAATGTGATGATTATGTGACACTCATCATCATTCTCACTTATGAACGCGTGCCTGACAACCACCTCCATTCTACAAGCAAACAAGGCTTGAATGTTTATCTCTTGGATCCCTTAATCAGAATCTTCGTGGTATAAGTTAGAATTGATGGCGGCATTCAAGAAAATCCGGAAGGTCTAAACCTTGTCTGTGGTATTCTGAGTAGGATTCAATGATTGAATGACTGTGACGAGCTTTAAACTCGCTATTGTGGGGCGTTCGTGACAGACGCAAAAGAATCACTAGATTCTATTCCGACATGATCGAGAACCGACAGCTGAATAGCCGTGCTGTGACAGAGCGCGTTGAACATTTTCACTGAGAGGACGTGTGACAGAGCGCGTTGGACATTTTCACTGAGAGGACGGGATTGTAGCCATTGACAACGGTGATGCCCAACATACAGCTTGCCATTGAAAGGAGTAAGAAGGATTGGATGAAGACAGTAGGAAAGCAGAGAGACGGAAGGGACAAAGCATCTCCATACGCTTGTCTGAAATTCTCACCAATGAATTACATAAGTATCTCTATCTTTATTTTATACTTTACTCATAAATCATTTATAACCATTTGAATCTGCCTGACTGAGATTTACAAGATGACCATAGCTTGCTTCATACCAACAATCTCCGTGGGATCGACCCTTACTCGCGTAAGGTTTATTACTTGGACGACCCAGTGCACTTGCTGGTTAGTTGTGCGAAGTTGTGATAAAGAGTTGAGATTGCAATTGAGCGTACCATGTTGATGGCGCCATTGATGATCACAATTTCGTGCACCAAGGGTGCCAAGCCCTCAAGGGAACAACAAAGAAGGTTGAATCCAACCATGAATGAGGTAGTCCAGAAAGGAGTGTTGAAGTTGTGGCAAGCTGGGGTGACCTACCCCATCTCAGACAACCCTTGGGTGAGCCGGGTACAGGTAGTTCCAAAGAAAGGAGGAATCACTGTTGTACCAAATGAGAAGAATCAATTTAGCTCTTGAATGCAATGTTCTGCTGAAGCTTGGCTGACCATGTCTAATTCCTTTAGACTGAAGTTTTAGACTAACATTGCATGATTCCTAGAATTCTTATTAAAAATTTTGAATCTCTTTATTTTCTTCTCCATATAATTTTCAAAAAAAAACCAAAAAAATTACAAAATCATAAAAATCAAAAATATTTCTTGTTTGAGTCTAATGTCTCATTTTAAGTTTGGTGTCAATTGCATGTTTCTGTTCTTCTTGCATTCATTCATTTGTCTCCATTGATCTTCAAGTTGTTCTTGATGATTTACTTGCTCTGATCTTTAAATTCTCTTGTTTTGTGTGTTTTGTTGTTTCTCATATGCATTCTCAATTTGTTAGTGTCAACAGTATACAAACTTCTAAGTTTGGTGTCTTGCATGCATTGTTTATTTGAT
>NC_029772.3:48616657-48622896 GCF_000817695.3 Arachis duranensis | reverse complement strand
TAAAATTTTAATTTGTGTCTTTTCAAGTCAATAATACAGAGAATTGAAGATTCAGAACATACAGCAGAGGAATTACACAGAAGAAGCTGGACGTTCAAAACGCCCAGTGAAGAAGGAAAACTGGCGTTTAAACGCCAGCCAGGGTGCCTGGCTGGGCGTTTAACGCCCAAAACGGTAGCAATTTGGGCGTTAAACACCAGAATGTATACCATTCTGGGAGTTTAACGCCAGGATGGCACAAGAGGGAAGATTTTGTTTTCAATTCAATTTTTTTTTCAAGTTTTCATAATTTTTCAAAATCAAATCTTTTTCAAATCATATCTTTCCAATCATATATTTTCAAAATCAATTTCTTTCCATTTTCAAAAATACTTGCTAACAATTAATGATTTGATTCAACATTTCAAGTATGTTGCCTTTTTCTGTTGAGAAAGGTTTAATGTTTGAATCATATCTTTTCTTGTTAGCCAAGTCACTGATTTTAAAAATCAAATCTTTTTAAATTGTTTTTCAATCATATCTTTTTAAAACCATAACTTTTCAATCATATCTTCTTAATCACATCTTTTTCAAAATTATTTTCAAATCATATCTTTTTTATTTCCAATTTCAAAATCTTTTTCAAAAATTACTTAATTTCTTTCCCACTCTTGGTTTTCGAAAATCAATTACCATTTTTCAAAATTTCTTTTAATTAATTCACTTTAATTTTTGAAAATTTCTTCCCCTCTTCTCACATCCTTCTATTTATGGACTAACATGTACAATTCGAACTCTATCGAACTCTATCTTTCTAAGTTCGAATTCTTCTACCTCTTCCTTCTATTTTTCTTTTCCTCTGACACCTCAAGGAATCTCTATACTGTGACATAGAGGAATCCATATTTTCTTTTTCTCTTCTCTTTCATATGAGCAGGAGCAAAGACAAAAGCATTCTTGTTAAGGCTGACCCTGAACCTGAAAAGACCTTGAAGCGAAAGCTAAGAGAAGCTAAAGCACAACTCTCTGTAGAGGACCTAACAGAATTCTTCAAAGAAGAAGACATGGCAACCGAAAATAACAACAATGCCAACAATGCAAGGAAGGTGCTGGGTGACTTTACTGCACCTACTCCCGACTTCTATGGGAGAAGCATCTCTATCCCTGCCATTGGAGCAAACAACTTTGAGTTTAAGCCTCAATTAGTTTCTCTAATGCAACAGAATTGCAAGTTCCATGGACTTCCATTGGAAGATCCTCATCAGTTTTTAGCTGAATTTTTGCAAGTCTATGACACTGTCAAGACCAATGGGGTTGACCCTGAGGTCTACAGACTTATGCTATTCCCTTTTGCAGTAAGAGACAGAGCTAGGATATGGTAGGACTCACAACCTAAAGAAAACCTGAACTCTTGGAAAAAGCTAGTCAATGCCTTTTTGGCAAAGTTCTTTCCACCTCAAAAATTGAGTAAGCTTAGAGTGGAAGTCCAAACCTTCAGACAGAAGGAAGGTGAATCCCTCTATGAAGCTTGGAAAAGATACAAACAATTAATCAGAAAGTGTCCCTCTGATATGCTTTCTGAATGGAGCATCATAGGTATCTTCTATGATGGTCTGTCTGAACTGTCCAAGATGTCATTGGATAGCTCTGCTGGAAGATCTCTTCATCTAAAGAAGATGCCTGCAGAAGCTCAAGAACTCATTGAAATGGTTGCAAATAACTAATTCATGTACACTTCTGAAAGGAATCCTGTGAACAATGGGACGAATCAGAAGAAATGAGTTCTTGAGATTGATACTCTGAATGCTATATTAGCTTAGAACAAAATATTGACTCAACAAGTCAAAATGATTTCTCAAAGTCTGTCTGGAATGCAAGCTGCACCAGGCAGTACTAAGGACGCTTCATCTGAAGAAGAAGCTTATGATCCTGAGAACCCTTCAATGGAAGAGGTGAATTACATGGGAGAACCCTATGGAAACACCTATAATCCTTCATGGAGAAATCATCCAAATCTCTCATGGAAGGATCAACAGACACCTCAACAAGGTTTCAACAACAATAATGGTGGAAGAAACAGGTTTAGCAATGGCAAGCCTTTTCGATCATCTTCTTAGCAACAGACAGAGAATTCTAAGCAGAGCCACTCTGACTTAGCAACCATGGCCTCTGATCTAATCAAAACCATTCAAAGTTTCATGACTGAAACAAAGTCCTCCATTAGAAACTTGGAGGCACAAGTGGGTCAGTTGAGTAAGAAAGTTACTAAACTCCCTCCTAGTACTCTTCCAAGCAATACAGAAGAAAATCCAAAAGGAAAGTGTAAGGCCATCAACATGGCCGAATTTGGAGAGGAGGAAGAGGCAGTGATCGCCACTGAGGAAGACCTCAATGGACATCCACTAGCTTCCAATGAGTTCCCTAATGAGGAACCATGGGAATCTGAGGCTCACACTAAGACCATAGAGATTCCATTGGATTTACTTCTGCCATTCATGAGCTCTGATGAGTATTCTTCCTCTGAAGAGGACGAAGATGTCACTGAAGAGCAAGTTGCTAAGTACCTTGGAGCAATCATGAAGGTAAATGACAAGTTATTTGGTAATGAGACTTGGGAGGATGAACCCCCTTTGCTCACCAAAGAACTGGATGACTTGACTAAGCAGAGATTACCTCAAAAGAGACAGGACCCTGGAAAGTTCTCAATACCTTGTACAGTAGGCACCATAACCTTCAAAAAGGCTTTGTGTGACCTAGGGTCAAGCATAAACCTCATGCCTCTCTCTGTAATGGAGAAGCTAGGGATCTTTGAGGTACAAGCTGCAAGAATCTCACTAGAGATGGCAGACAATTCAAGAAAACAAGCTTATGGACTTGTAGAGGATGTTCTGGTAAAAGTTGAAGACCATTACATCCCTGCTGATTTCATAGTCCTAGAGACTGGGAAGTGCATGGATGAATCCATCATCCTTGGCAGACCCTTCCTAGCCACAACAAAGGCTGTGATTGATGTTGACAGAAGAGAATTGATCATTCAAGTGAATGAAGAATCCTATGTGTTTAAGGCTCAAGGATATCCCTCTGTAACCATAGAGAGGAAGCATGAAGAGCTTCTCTCAAAACAGAGTCAAACAGAGCCCCCACAGTCAAACTCTAACTTTGGTGTTGGGAGGCCTCAACCAACTTCTAAGTTTGGTGTTGAACCCCTACATTCAAACTCTAAGTTTGGTGTTGGGAGGTTCCAACATTGCTCTAAGTATCTGTGAGGCTCTATGAGAGCCCACTGTCAAGCTACTGACATTAAATAAGCGCTTGTTGGGAGGCAACCCAATGTTATATTTATCTATTTTCTTTTGTTATTTTATGTTTTCTATAGGTTGATGATCATGGGAAGTCACAAAATCAATTGAAAAAGCAAAAATAGAATGAAAACCAGAAAGAAAAATAGCACACCCTGGAGGAAAATCCTGCTGGTGTTTAAACACCAGTAAAGGCAGCAAATGGGCGTTTAACGCCCAGTCTGCCACCATTTTGGGCGTTTAACGCCAGAAAGGGGCAATAGACTGCCGTTAAACGCCAGGAAAGGGCAAGAAGTTGGCGTTAAATGCCAGAAATGGGCACCAGCCCGGCGTTTAACGCCAGAATTAGCATAAAGAGCATTTTTGCTCGCCACTTGGTGCAGGGATAAATTTTCTGTGACACCTCAGGATCTGTGGACCCTACAGGATCCCCACCTACCGCACCACTCTCTCTTTTCTTCACCCATTCACCAATCCCCTCAACACCTCTTCCCCAAAAACCCTTCACCTATCAAATCCCATCTTTCTCTTCACCACTCACATCCATCCTTCATAAAACCCCACCTACCTCACCATTCAAATTCAAACCACTTTCCCTCCCAAACCCACCCATACATGGCCAAACCATACAACCCCTCTCCACTCCTATATAAACCCATCTTCACTCCTTCATTTTCACACAACCTAAACACTACTTCTCCCCCTTGGCCGAACCACAAAGCCACTTCCATCTCCTCTATTTCTTCTTCTTCTACTTTCTTCTTTCTTCTTTTGCTCGAGGATGAGCAAACCTTCTAAGTTTGGTGTGGTAAAAGCATTGCTTTTTGTTTTTCCATAACCATTTATGGCATCTAAGGCCGGAGAAACCTCTAGAAAGAGGAAAGGGAAGGCAAAAGCTTCCACTTCTGAGTCATGGAAGATGGAGAGATTCATCTCAAGGGTGCATCAAGACCGCTTCTATGAAGTTGTCGCCATGAAGAAGGTGATCCCCGAGGTCCCTTTCAAACTCAAAAAGGGTCAACTTTGATCAAAGGTTGGACCAAGTCCTCATAGATATTTGTGAAGAGGGCGCTCAATGGAAGAGAGATTCAAGAGGGAAGCCGGTTCAACTAAGAAGGCATGACCTCAAGCCCATCACCAAGAAAAGGGTGGAGCAAACAGGAGATCCCACTCATAGACATGAGCATGAGGAAATTCCTCATCATGAAATCCCTGAGATGCCTCAAGGGATGCACTTTCCTCCATAAAACTATTGGGAGCAAATCAACACCTCCCTATGAGAATTGAGTTCCAACATGGGACAACTAAGGGTGGAGCACCAAGAACATTCCATTCTCCTCCATGAAATTAGAGAAGATCAAAGAGTCATGAGAGAGGAGCAACAAAGGAAAGGAAGAGACATTGAGGAGCTCAAGCACTCCGTAAGAACTTCAAGAGGAAGAACAAGCCGCCATCACTAAGGTGGACCCGTTCTTTAATCTCCTTGTTCTTTAATTTCCTATTTTTCGAATTTTTATGCCTATGTTTATCTATGTTTGTGTCTTATGATCATTAGTGTCTTAGTGTCTATGCCTTAAAGTTATGAATGTCCTATGAATCCATCACCTTTCTTAAATAAAAATGTGCTTAATTGATAAAAGAAAGAATTGCATGAATTTTGAATTTTATAACAGTTTAATTATTTTGATGTGGTGGCAATACTTTGACTTCTGAATGAATGCTTGAACAGTGCATATGTCTTTTGAATTTGTTGTTCATGAATGTGGGATCTTGAAAGAATGATGAAAAAGGAGACATGTTACTGAAGATCTGAAAAATCATAAATATGATTCTTGAAGCAAGAAAAAGCAGTGAATTCAAAAAAAAAAGATAGTACATGCGAAAAAAAAGAGAAATAATAAAGTTGTGATCCAAGGCAAAAAGAGTGTGCTTAAGAACCCTGGACATCTCTAATTGGGGACTCTAGCAAAGCTGAGTCATAATCTGAAAAGGTTCACCCAGTTATGTGTCTGTGGCATGTATGTATCCGGTGGTAATACTAGAAGACAGAGTGCTTTGGGCCACAGCCAAGATTCATAAAGTAGCTATGTTCAAGAATCATCATACTTAACTAGGAGAATCAATAACACTATCTGGATTCTGAGTTCCTATAGAAGCCCATCATTCTGAATTTCAAAGGATAAAGTGAGATGACAAAACTATTCAGAGGCAAAAAGCTAAAAGCCCCGCTCATCTAATTAATACTGATCTTCATAGATGTTTTTGGAATTCATTGCATATTCTCTTCTTTTATTCTTATTTGATCTTCAGTTGCTTGGGGACAAGCAACAATTTAAGTTTGGTGTTTTGATGAGCGGATAATTTGACGCTTTTTGGCATTGTTTTTAGTATGTTTTTAGTATGTTTTAGTTAGTTTTTATTATATTTTTATTAGTTTTTAGTTAAAATTCACTTTTTTGGACTTTACTATGGGTTTGTGTATTTTTCTGTGATTTCAGGTATTTTCTGGCTGAAATTGAGGGACCTGAGCAAAAATCTGATTCAGAGGCTGAAAAGGACTGCAGATGCTGTTGGATTCTGACCTCCCTGAACTCGAAGGGGGTTTTCTGGAGCTACAGAAGCCCAATTCGCGCGCTCTCAACTGCGTTGGAAAGTAGACATCCTGGGCTTTCCAGCAATGTATAATAGTGCATACTTTGCCCGAGATTTTATGGCCCAAATAGGCGTTCCAAGTCAGCTCAAGAATTCTGGCGTAAAATGCCGGAACTGGCACAAGAATGGGAGTTAAACGCCCAAACTGGCACAAAAGCTGACGTTTAACTCCAAGAAGAGTCTCTACACCAAAATGCTTCAATGCTCAGCCCAAGCACACACCAAGTGGGCCCGGAAGTGGATTTTTATGTCATTTACTCATCTTTGTAAACCCTAAGCTACTAATTCTCTACAAATAGGACCTTTTGC
>NC_029772.3:48616309-48616520 GCF_000817695.3 Arachis duranensis | reverse complement strand
GGTGGAGTTTCTACACACCATAGATTAAGGTGTGGAGCTCTGTTGTACCTCGAGTATTAATGCAATTACTATTGTTCTTCTATTCAATTCAGCTCATTCTTGTTCTAAGATATTCATTCGCACCCAAGAACATGATGAATGTGATGATTATGTGACGCTGATCATCATTCTCACTTATGAACGCGTGCCTGACAACCACCTCCGTTCTACG
>NC_029772.3:48589843-48616101 GCF_000817695.3 Arachis duranensis | reverse complement strand
GGCGTTAGTGACAGACGCAAAAGAATCACTGGATTCTATTCCGACATGATCGAGAACCGACAGCTGAATAGCCGTGCTGTGACAGAGCGCGTTGAATATTTTCACTGAGAGGATGGGAGGTAGCCACTGACAACGGTGAAACCCTACATACAGCTTGCCATGGAAAGGAGTAAGAAGGATTGGATGAAGACAGTAGGAAAGCAGAGAGACGGAACGGACAAAGCATCTCCATACGCTTATTTGAAATTCTCACCAATGAATTACATAAGTATCTCTATCTTTATGTTATACTTTATTCATAAATCATTTATAACCATTTGAATCTGCCTGACTGAGATTTACAAGATGACCATAGCTTGCTTCATACCAACAATCTCCGTGGGATCGACCCTTACTCGCGTAAGGTTTATTACTTGGACGACCCAGTGCACTTGCTGGTTAGTTGTGCGAAGTTGTGATAAAGAGTTGAGATTGCAATTGAGCGTACCATGTTGATGGCACCATTGATGATCACAATTTCGTGCACCAGGCAACACAGAGAAAAGCGTAGCCTATTCATAGAATAGGCTACGTTTTTCAAATATAGCTTAAAAAAGTGTGGCTAAATGGGTATTTTTCTTGTAGTGTAAATTTTTTTAAAAAATTACTTCATCTTTTATTAAACAATATAAAATTATTGAAATACATCTAAAAATTTTAAGAGTTAATTTTTTTTAATAGTAGGTGTGCACCAGTTTTTACGAAATAATTTTTCTTAAGAGTATTTGTTACATCTAATAATCTAAACACATCTAAAAATTTAAATAACTTAAATTTCAGTACGTGTGCACCATTCTTTAAGAGTTAATTTTTTTATATACAAAAAACAAATAGATACGATACAATTTAAATAAAAAAATATCTAAGTAACTTAGATCATAAACCTATAACATAAAACTATAAGAAAATGTTTTTGAATAGAACTTAAATTTTAAATATATTAATAAAAAGTTTACTACTAACTGTTACAAAAAAATAAATTATTTACTAATGAATAAAAAAATCATCAACTCATTAAAAAAATGATATTATAGAAATATATAATGAACATTTAAAAAAATAGCGAATAGATATTATTTGACACAAAAAACCTAACAATAAAAGCCTCTTTAAAAAACGTATATAACAATTAAAAAGTTTTTAGCAAATAAGTTCTAAGCTTAAAATAAATCATTTTTTATACAGAAGAATTGTATAATTTTTCTACATCTTTTGCTCCTCTATGAATTTAACAAAATTTTGAACAAAAAATTCATATAGTATAGAGAAGAAACTACTTACCAAATTATATTTTTTTGAAAAACTTCTTTGTAAATAACATTTGACGTGAGGTTACAGATTTCATCATCTTCATTAGATAATAATATCTTCAATCCTGATCTTGTCGTCACTCTGGATATTGCAATATACAACTGACCATGAGAAAAAACTACTCTTCAAAGATATATAATGACTAGAGCTAATGTTTGCCCTTGACTATTGTTAATAGTCATTGCAAAACAAAGACTAACTAGAAACTTTCTACACTGAAATTTAAACAGGATACCAGGATCACTGGGTATTAAATTCATCCGAGGAATAAAAACTTTGTCACCAATGTTACTTTCAGACACAATTTCAGCAACAATAATGTTCTCTCCAAGATCTTGAACAATGAGTCGAGTTCCATTACACAATCCATTTGCTTGATCTATGTTCTGTAACAAAATAATGGGAACACCTTTCTTCAATTTAAGAGCATGTTTTTGTATCCCAGAACATGTAATCTGGTTCAAAAACTCAGTTGTCAACCAATCAGTGTCAATCTCATCTTGACAATCACTTCAACAAATAGAGTGAGAACTCAAATAAACCTTCTCAGACCCAGGAAAACTGTCAACAACAAAGTCATTTATCTGTTGCACAATATCAACAGTAGGAGCAATAACTATGGTAACTATGGTAATGTATATATATTAAATAAGCTGAAATCATGGATAAGGTTATCTAAGCTGAGTTACCGAATCCAGTTAGATTTCCAAAGTTGTATAGTGTTGTTACCAAATATATGATTCATGGTCCTTGTGGTAAATTAAGACCTTCTTCTCCTTGCATGAGAAATGGTGGCTGTTCTAAATTCTATCTCAAGAATTTTGTTGACGCGACAGGTTTTGATAAGGATGGCTATCCAATATATAGAAGGCGAGATATGGGGATTAAGTATAAAATAAATGGTGTGGATGTAGATAATTGATTTGTTGTTCCTTATAATTCTATGCTCCTTATGAAATATCGAGCTAATATCAATTTGGAGTTTTGTAACAAGTCAAACGTCATCAAGTATTTGTTTAAATATACAAATAAGGGACCAGACCGCGTCACTGCGTCAATTAGAAATGTACAAACTCAGGAACACGGTGGTCAAGATGTTGATGAGATTAAGCAATTCTATGACTGTCGCTATCTAGCGCCTTGTGAATATTCTTGGAGACTATTTGTATTTGATATTAATCATAAGTGGCCATCTGTTTAGTGGTTGATATTCCATTTGCCTGGAAAGCAGAATCTATTATTTATTGATCATGATAAGATTCCTAAAATTGTTGAGAAGAACAAGTATAAGGAGAAATAACTATGGTAATGTTTGTATTATTCATTTATCTATTAGTCATTTTGTTTAATTTTGCATATATAACTCATTATTAAATAAGGAGAAATAACCACATAAAATTTACCCGCATTCACAGGTCCAATGAAGACTCCATCCTTCAAATCAATCATCAAAGATTGAATTTTCAACTCAAACAACCTGCATGCAAGATCAGGTCGATCAGATATAGCAATACGAGACCGTTCAGTGTATCTTTGAAACTCTAGCCAACTCAGGTTGCAAGTTATAGTAATAAATAAATCAAGATAACCATATTGTTTGCAAATAGACATAGCATCTTGACAATTGTTAAACATATATCTTCTACCCCCAATAAAAGAAGTCAGTAACAAAATCCTGGTTCCAATGGAACACGCATCAACATCTCCTCGTTCCATGGCTTCTTCAACCCTTTGCAAGATGTGAGATCTTATATTCTTCTGGTCAAATCTAATATACATAAGACGCTGAGATTCAACCATACTAAACGAATCAATAATAAATTATTGAAATAACCTTCTAGACTTGAGTATCATCCCAAACTCATTTTCTCGGTCTTGGATTCGAAAACAAACAAATTCTCGTAGAGAAACTCTTTATCTTTTTGGTATATTTTCTCTACTTCTAACACAACGGTATGGTATATCTTCCTAATATCCATCTTTGCCATACGGAAATAGCAAATGATATTGCAATGGCTAGTACAACCTATGTGTCTCATGAACGCGTTTTAAGTCTCCATTCCTCCACTCAACAATAATATCACGTGCAGTATCCGACCCATCAAAATCCCCAATAATAAGACCAACAATTTTTGAAACTGTGAGCTCATGATACACTCGAGGGTCTGCTGCTCGATGTCCAAACAAACGAATGGAAAAAGCCTTAGTAGGACGTTGCTGATAGAACTCTTTGGCCATTCGAAAAGATTTGGCAACAACATTATTTTCATCAAGCATCTTCAATAAATCTTCAATTAATGTTGAATCCAAAGAACCCGTACGACTGCTAAAGCTACATATAAAAACAATTGTCAAGTACAAACATATAAAAACTAATGGAAAACAAATATGAAAATACAACAATTGGGATTTCATCAACCATACTCAAACCATACCAAAAAAGTCCCTCTCTATTTGCTAGCTCATTCTCAGTGTCAAAAATATACAAGTGAGCAAATTTCGGTTGCTGCCCAGGCACGAGAATTAAACTACCAATTATATGGTAATTCTGGCCACCGAGAATAAATTGTGGTGGACCTGATCCATTACTAAGAGATGTGTCAATCCTTCCACCAATAGAAGTAAAGCAAAACAAATTATTATATACCCGAATGTTCTTAAAAAAATGTTTACTCCTTGGATCATTTCCACTTAAGAGCGAAACCAACAATTCAGGTGGCTCCTTCAACAATGGCATTTGCACTTTCCCTTTAAGGCAACACATTGAAAATACTGGTTAACTAACTTTAGATTCTCTGATAACACGTTCAGCATACCAAAAGCCGCACCACACCATGTGCAAGTGTAATTACAATCACCATGGTCCAAGTATCCTATTTATAAAATAATGAACATTAATGTTCTATTATATGTTAAAGGAAACAAAATTTACCGATTAACATAGAGAAGAAAGAAAAAGTCTTGGCATTATTTACTAAGACCAAACACAAACCTTTCATCTCACTTGATGCAAACAATACATGGTCATTAATATCAAGAAAGTTTGTGAATACATCATCGAGGATATCATGCATAACACCTTCATCTAACAAAGAACATTTATGTAGTCATAAAAAAATTAGCTTAAAGAATAAAATAATATCAATACTCATTTATTATAAACAACTATTTATAAGAACATACTGAACATACTTGCTTACACATATGTATATACCTCCATTAGTATATATTGATCCAACACAAGTTAGCATACTCTGAGATAAAAAGGCCGGTTGAGCTATATAAAAAAAATAGAAAGAAAAATAAAAACATTTGTGAGATACCCTAGCTAAGTAATACATCATTTGTTAAAGAAACAATAATTGACAAAAGAATCAACTAACCATTTCTTATTCCAAATGTCTCATCTTTTTTCTTCTTCATTGCCAATTTTCTTCTCTTTCTAGCATCTATAGATGATTCACTCATAGTATTGTTTGGTAAAGAATGATAACACAAGGAACAATAATTAAATGGAATGTCCAAACCAAATAAAAAAGAACAACCTTTGGTTTCATATGAAAGAGAAATAGACTACCCTAGTTGAATAGGACATTTTAGCAAGTAGACCTCTTTGCCTAAGCAATTATAGTCTACCAATTTTAATAAAAAAAAATCCTACTTTAGGGGCATGAGATGTGATGGATAAAAAAGAATGTAGTTTTTTAATACCTAAGCTACATTAACCATTCTAGGCATAATGCACCTATGAAATCCATCAAACAAAAGAAATGACCAAAAGGTTACTTCCAACTTGTGATGGATAAAAAAGAAAGAACTTTTTTAATACCTAAGCTACATTAACCATTCTAGGCAAAATGCACCTAAGAAATCCATCAAACAAAAGAAATGACTAAAAGATCACTTCCAACTTGTTCAATATAGATATATCAAGAAAGTACAAATCAATTCAACAACACATGAATATTCAGTCATCTAAATACCATAAAGCATTCACTTAGCAAAACCACGTAAGTTAAACTAAATTGTGGAATGAGATATTTTTATATCATAAAAGGGCTACTGCATTTTATTGAATTTCAAAGAAATAAGTACAAACATAAAGGGCTAAATAGCTAATTTGCCTAGTGGCTAATGATATTGTGTCCACACCCTAGCACTTAATCTATTACATGAGAAAGATGCCTAAAAAACAATGCATCAAATGTTATTACATGGACACAACCAAAATACCTAATGCCCTAGATTATTCCTAATCAGTAGCTCTAGTTAACTGCCATAGGCAGCCACCTCAATTAACCCCCTGTCTAGAGGAGCCATCATTCCCCGAGCCACGAGACTTATCAGCTTCATCAAATTGCAGCCTCAAGGATCTTCTCAACCTCTTCAATGAAGGCTTCACATATTTCTCAGCATCAAGAGAGCCTCGATTAAGGCCAACCACATATTCCTAGTGTAAATAATTGCATGAAAATAGAAACCTAATTAGAGAGATAATTAATGAGTTCTAGTCAAAGGAACTTGATCATAAAATTAAGCGCCCTGTCAAAAAAAATTGCAACACTACTCACCTCTTCACTTTCATCAACTTCATCACATGAATTTTCAGAATTATCCACTTCATTTAACTTATCCATGACAGCATCAACAAACTTTTTCTTGAGGAGAGGGCACAATTAAATGACACAACATATTAGGTTCAATTTAAACACAACTCAAAAAAGGGTGAAAAATAAAATAGAAAAAATGATAGAAGAAACTGGAAGCATGGAACCTTAGCATCTTCATCAGCTCCCAAGTCAACAACACTTGATTCTTTTTGTGTACATTGAGGCAAACCAGCAAAGAGCACAAAGCAGTTGGAAGGAATCAATCCCAAATTTGGTGATTTGGTAACCTTAGAGGGTTCCCCAAATGATCCTTCTCCTTTTGGTACAAACTCAGCCTTGGATAATATAAAGCACATCTGATATAAGACATGAATAAAGGTGGAATAGCCAAAAAATAAAAAATTTAAGAAAGAATTTATTGAAATGAAACAATAGGTTCGAATTTCATTTTATACCTTTTCGGGACTCAAATCTGAACTAGAGAGCTCAAACATTCCAACTATTACAGCATCATCACAAACACGCCTCATTGGATAAGTCCTTTTGAATTTCTCCATCCTAACAGGCCTACTAAGAACCTTGAACAGCATAGTTTTTCCAACAATTTCTTGGAATATAGGACGAGACTGTGTGCCAAACACAACTTATGAACAATATAAAACAGACATAACAGAAAAAATGTATTGGTAGAAACCGAAGGATAAGAAAAATCTTTAACAATAAACTCAGCATATAAAAAGAATATAGCATTCAATTGACTTACATCAACATCCTTAAGATGTTGTTCAAATAGCTGGGCACAAGTCTTATTCAGTAGGTAACTTGCCTCACGATCAAAGAGGACAAAAATAGAAACACCAGTGGAATCCTCAACCAACACCTTCACTCTAAACCTGGATTTTTTTAAAATGCACAAAAACACTGGCCTAGGTTAACAACTACGCATAAATAATTCATAATTTTATAAAGCACAAAGGAAGCATTGGAAAATATTTATACCTAGGAGTCACATTTGTAACATGGATGTTGCAAAATTGACAAAAGTAAATCCCAGATTTTGCCTGAACACCTCTGCCACGCACACAAGCAGAGTACCACTGATGAATCCATATTTGACGATATATTTTGGTTTGATTTGAGTGGATTTCATCATATAAACCCACATTTATTCATCCAAATATCATACTTTTGTGTTCTCTCCCTAAATTGAGCTTAATTGTGAAAACATGCTATTTTGTGCCTAATTTAATCAATTTTATCCCACTTTCATCCCATTCAATGCCTTCATGGTTTTGGTGAGTGATTTCAGGTGTAATGGGTTGGAATAGCTTGATAAGAGTGGAGGAAAAGCATGGAATTGGGAGAAAACATGGAGAAAACAAAGGAGAAGCACACAGCTATGTGTGCGTACGCACAACTCTCTATGCGTACGCACAAGAGAAAATTTCAGCATGTGTGCGCACACACACACCTGTGCATACGCACAAGTCCCAACGCGTGACTTCATTAAAAAGTCACGCAGCTCGTGATTTTGGGGCTCTTTTGGCCCATTTCTGAAGGCTTGGATGCTAAAATCAAAGGCTATATAAAGGGGCAACATCTCATATGAAGGCATTAGGTTTTTAGTGTGTAGATTAGATAGAAAATGCATAGTAGGAGTAGGAGTAGTGTAGCATACAAATTTCTCTCTTAGGGTTTTAATTAGGTTTTGAATGTAGCATTTTATAGTTCAATCTTGTTCTTGGATTTTGCTATCTCATTGTAAGTATTTCCTTCATTTTCCCTTTATTACATTACTTGTTCTACACTTCTTCTATTTTAATTTCCTTTGTCAATATATACATAGTTTTGTAATTTTGAATTTCAAGTTGGTTAATTTGATGTTTGATGATTATTACATGTTTGTTTGAGTTTCTTTTATTGATTTTGAGAATTTGTGGTTCATAGCTTACATTAGTTTACCAATTTTGCCATGTTTTATGATTATGCTCACTATGTGTTTGATGAAATGGCAATTATGATTATGGGGTAAATTTCCACCCCTTGACTTGGGAAAAATGAGTTTATGTATTACTAGAGCTATAATATCCAATATTTAGTGATAATTCTTGGGTTGTTAGTTGTTATTGTTTCCACTAACACTAGTTTCTTACTAAGGTAATTAGTAAGTTAGCTAGGATTTATGGATTAATAACAATTATGCTCACTTGACTTAGTCTTCGATGTTAAGGGTTGACTTAGTGAGATTAATCCATCATAACTATCATAGTTGTAGTTATGGCAAAGAAGGGATTCCATAACTCATTCCAAGTCAATGTTTCATTTATGTTTTGAACCATTTTTCCTACACTTTATAGCATTACTTGTCCATATTACATACATAGTTCCTTAATTCCTTCATTAGTTTGTTAATTAAAATTTTGTCTCGTTCTTTTATCTCTTTATTATTTGCTTTCATTATTGAAAACCCCCTTTGCTTTCCACAACCAAAATTGTGCGCTTATTGTCACTAGTTCCTAGGAAAGACGACCCGGGAGTCTAAATACTCTCGGCTAATTTTGTATTAAATTGTGACAATATCTTGAATTAAATTTTGATTAGGGTCAATTGTTGGTTTGGAGCTATACTTGCAACGAAAATCTATTTTGTGAAAATCCGAACCCACTCTAGGCCTCTATCAACCACCAAGGACCATCCGCATTTATTTTAGCTATTTTCGCTAGTACAACAAAAGTTCCAGCCTAAAAATATAAGACCAGGTCTATAAATGTTAAGACATTATAACCAAAGATAGTTGTAATACAAACTAAAACTAAAAAACTAAAATAAATACTAACAGCATAGTATGTTCAAGTACAAAGGAGGACAAAAGGATAATATTGTTCCAAAACAAAGCAGTATTTACTAACGAATAGAAAAAGAAAATTTAACACAAATTATCAAGAGTAAAGATGATAAAAAAAATTAAAGTTGTTCCAACCCGGCTGTTAGCATCAAGCGACTTCAGAGTACACTGATGGTGTATTTTTGGAAAATTAGATTTCCAACACACGAATCTAACCGACAAGTATACCGGGTCGCATCAAGTAATAATAACTCACTTGAGTGAGGTCGATCCCACAGGGATTGAAGAATTGAGCAATTTTAGTTTAGTGGCTGATTTAGTCAAGCAGACAAGAGTTGATTTGAATGATTTGTATCTGATAGAAGCTAGATTGCATGAAATGTAAAGGGAGAGGGGAAGTTGACAAGAATTTAAAGTGCAGAAGAACTAAAGAGCTTAATCTTAAAGAACAAGTAAAGTAAATGACAGTGACTTAGATCACAGGAAATGTAAATTGCTTGAATCATAAAGGGGTCAGGGAGCTGGAAATGCAGAATTTAAACAAAAGACAGTAAACAGCAATCAGTAGAAGAATAGAAGATGACTTGAATTGAAATAGATCTCAAATAGAAGAGTAAACTTGCTTGAAGAAGCAAACAGCAAATGAACCAAACTTAAATTGCAGACTCTCACTAAGAGAGTAAAGATCTCAAGGGTTAAGAGACTAGAAAATAAGTCTAGATCTCAATTCCTTCCTTGATCCAACCAAGAACAATTGAAGAAGCAGTAAAGATGAAAATCAGAGAGAAACTTAGAACCAAATCACAAATCCTTGAATTATGCAGAAAAATAAAACAGAGAGATCTCAAGGTGAGATTGAAATAGAATTCCTTCAATTCTCAACCTGAGATTCAAAAACAAAAAGTAGAGAGTGAAGAAGTAAGAACAAAGAAGAAGAGAATTCAATTCTCAATCCCCCAAAACTAAAATCTAAAATTCAGCTCCCAAAATAAAAATCTCTAAAAGATCAAAAGTGAAAATAACAAAATGGCTCCCCCAAAAGTTTTTTTCTAACTCAAACTAACTTCTATTTATACACTTCCTATTTTTGGATTTTAGAATTTGGAGTGGGCTTTTCAATTTGGTGAAGATTTTAATTTAATTGGAATTTTGGTTGAATTTTTTATCATGGGCCACACTCCCAGTAGAGTGCTTGGTTGGTGACAAGAGCACCGCATTTCCCTTTGCTAGCCTTCCAATTTTGTGCGACACAACTCCTTGGGCGCGCATCAGGGAAATGCTTGGTGATTGGCAAGAGCGCAGCATCCATGCTGCCTTGCCAAGTCTTGTACGCACACTATTTCTCCCTGGACCTTGTCAAATTGTTGCGCCAAGCTTCCCTGGCCATGTCAAGTTGCTAGCAAAATAAGGAGGGTAGCGCTAGGTGATTGGCAAGAGCGCTACATCCCTCTCCTTGTTAATGAGGCTCCAGGTTCGAACCCCCTTGGAGCCTTGTTACTGATTTTCTTTGTGAAGGAGTGTAGTGCCTTTTTCTTGCCTTTCATGAACCTCCCAAGTTCGAATCCTTGCCACACCACTCTAGCTAATTTCTTTTGCAAGCCTTGTAGTGTGAGTTCCCTAGTTCGATTCCTTGTGAGTGCATTTTGGCCAATTTCGGCTTATTTTCCTTTGTGAGTAGCGCTCTCTCCTTCCCTTAGGTGCATGGTTCGAACCTTGTGGCCTTCACTAACCAACATTGCACCTTGTATTTATTTTGTGCCAAGCCTGATAAAGTTAATGGCATTAACCGAGCATTGAGTTTCTTCCCTTGCTTCCTTGGTGCTCGGTTAACAAGGAGAGCACAACATCTATGCTTTGCTTCCTTGGCCTTGAGTAGCGCTCCTTTGGAGAGCTCTGAGCTCTTGGAGAGAGTGCTATGGCTTTCCCTCTTCAATGTGCCACGCTTTTCTCTTCCTTGGGCCATGGTTCTTAGGCTACACTTTCTTATTTTCTTCTTTTCTTCACCTACAAGTAATCAAAACAACCAATCAAAGTATCACCAAATTCACAAGATTTAAAATTCATTCAAAACTCAATTAATTTTAGCTTAAACCTCATGATTTTGTGTCAAATAAAGGATGGTTGATTGATTCAATAAAACCATGCAATTCCTCTCCAAATTACTTACTTACAATGCAAGAAAATGCATAAATCCTAATGAAACAAGTGAAAAATGCTTGCAAAGCTAGCATATGATGACTTGTCATCACAATACCAAATTTAAACCTTGCTTGTCCCCAAGCAAGCATCAAACAGAAGAGAAAATGGAATGAAACAGAGAAGTATGCATATCCTTATTTAGCAAATAGTTGAACTTGGTTCATGGGGTTTTATGCAGACAATGATAGCTCATTTATTAAGTGTTGTTACATAAGATATGTTTCCTCAAAGGTTCACTAAGGTTGCTGCTATAATGTTTCACTTTTTCTTGTTCCCTTGCTCATTTTTCTTTCCTTAATTTGCTTAAAGAGCTTATTATTCATTGAAGGCTTGGTGGCAAATGTTGCAGCAGCTTTAGGCTTAGTTTTGCTCAACATTCCTTCACCACAGACACATGGCTCACCTTTTCTTCCTAGGATCATTGATGCCCAGCATCTCTTTGGACCACTAAGTGTTTTGTAGCTAGGTTGCTCTTGATGGTGGACTTTTGGTTGGCAATCCCAAATCAGTTGATTCAAGTGGCCAAGTTTCAAAATACTCCTCGTACTTGTCCAAGTATATCCTAGTACATAAACACCACAGGCATATGTCCTAGGGTCCAAGCTATTGGTGTCTAGCCTTATTGTTTGTTTCTTCACCAATTCTTGGCTTTATCCTTTTCTTTTCTTTTTGTTTTGATTCATTCTCAGGGGATTTCTATTAATAGCAGACTTTATAGCAGCAAGCTAATTCATATTTCAAGGAACGTGTCATTATGCAGTATTTATTTTATGAGCTAACAATTGAATCAAACAAATACCACCACCAACTTTCATTCACACTTCTACAACATTGGATATTCACTTTCTAATTCAAACATTTTTCTTCTATTCAAGCAGAAAGAAAACAAAACAAAGCTCAAGCTAATGATGGATGACAATTATTATGCAGATCACTTTCAAGCTAACTACTCAAAACATAAAAATGCAGAACAAAGAGCAATTGGAGGCATATCATGTTTCAGACATACATCTTTCTTATTTAATTTGAAATTATGAAAAAACTTCACCACCTTTTAGTTGTTATGTCCCTGGTTGTTGCTTGATTTTCCCTTCTTCTTCTTTCTCTTCCAGAGCTTGGAATAGTCCTGAGCTTCTTCACCAAGGCACCTTCTATCCCAGATATAGTCTATGAGACCTGAGAGTCCTGCTACCTCCAATCTTTGATGCATCCATGATGAATGCATCTCGGTCTTTGCCCTCTGACGGTCTCTTAACTCTTGGCATTGCTCAAATGGTTTGGTTTGTGGATTCAATGCTGGCATGCTATGGGTCAAATAATCTAACTTTGCTTGTGTATCCTCATCATACTCTATTCTATTTGTGTGCCTACTTTCTTCAATGGTATGATGTATATTCTTCCACTGATACAAGTTGTGAGTATATTCCCCATACTTAGCTTGATTCAAATACAATTTATCATATGATTCATTAAAATCTTTTGATTATTCCTTCAGCTCTTCAAGAATTCTTGTTTGAAATTCTTGTTGTTGGGCCATCATTTGCTGCTGCCAAGCCTCTTGTTGATCCATCATTTATCACTGCCAAGCCTCTCTTTCCTCTCTATCCTTCAAAGATTGCTCCTACTGCCTCATGAAATGTTGAGACATTTCCTCAATTATTCTCTGTATTTGACTCAAGTCCAATGCATCAGGAACTTGATCCCCCTCCACTTGTGGTCTTCTTCTTCTACTTTGAGTTCTTCCTTCCTCTAAATCATCATCTTCACTAGCACCTTCCATGCTTCTTTTTGTGATTCCCTTTCCTCTTATTACCCTCTCTGTGTCTTCATCTTCAAAGAGCACCCCAGCCCTATTGCATAGCCTTAGAATGGTGCTTGGATTACCAAGCCTGCTTGATTTGTTTGTGCTTTCAGCCGTCTCCTGAATACTGTCGGCTATGAGTTGTGAGAGGTTGATTTTTCCTCCATGTAGGATGTAGTATGTCAAGAGTGCTCGCTTGACTGTGACCGATTCCGTAGGGAGTATAGATCTCTTTACTATCTCATACCATTCCTTGGCCTTAGGAGTGAGATCTATTCTTTTCAAGTGGCTTGGGGCTCCCTTTGAGTTTCTTTCCCAGTCTGTGCCTTCCAAACAGATCCCCTGTAGAATCTCATCAAGGTCATTCTCTCCCTACATTCTATCTTCGAAACTAAGCTCTCCATAGGTTATTTTCCTCAACTGAGGACTCTCATGACTGTGGCTGTGCTAAAATCCACTTCAACACCTCTGACAAAGCTTTTATAAGGAGGGCTGTCTGCACTTTCTTTCACAGCATTTGCATAAAATTCTCGTACCATAACTGCACTAATGTCAGTGAGAGGTGCACATAGAAGTTCCCATCTCCTTTCCTTGGTAATTTGCCTTATGATGGGATATTCCCCCCCTCAAGTAGAAGCCCATATCAGGAATGACATGCTTTGATTTCATAAGCCTATGATATCTTTCTTCATGATACTGAGATTTAAATTTCTTTGCATCATAGGTTCGAGGTTCGGTCACCATGGGCTCTTTTCCTTTTCTTCTACTAGAGCTTGATAGAGCCATGAGTTTAGAAAGAAAGAAGAATCAAGGATGAGCTTTGGGGGAGGTGACGTTCGTTTTTGTTGTGAAAGGAGTGGAGAATGATGTGTTGTTTGGGGAGGAGGGTTGTTAACCGTGTTTGTGGGATAGAAGAAGAGTGGACTAAATGCTTGTATAGCTTATGAAGTGTCTCAAGATATTTATAGACAAGGTATCAAGTCTTCACACAACACCACAAGTGAGGAGAGAGTTCAGTTATGTGAAGGAAGGGTGGAGATTGAGCAAATTTTGTGGGGAGCTTAAGGCACGGACGGCTTTCATGCATAGTTGGAGGTTGACAAGGATTGCTCCCCTATTGGATGCATGTGGTTTGGCCTCCAAGAGCTCCAAGCATGCAGATTTTTGTTTCCAAGAATGCACTATTCCCTAGGTACATGTGACTCTTTTTCTCTTTGTCCTACCCGTGCATGCATTCCACATTGTCCTCTTTTCAATCTTCTTTGTCCTATACAATTAAATTAAAGAATTGGTAAGCATTGGACATAAAGTATGGCACGGTGGTGTAGTGCTAAATAAAATAAGATTTTTGCATGTTCCTTGTGTACAATTGACCAACTATACTCCTTAGATTTTGGACAAAAATTTGGTGGACACCAAACTTGTTCTCTGCTAAGGGATCCATATAAAATGCAATTAATATTCATCATAATTGGTACATTTATCATAAGGAACATTTTATTTTCTACCATAAACTCCTAAAATGAAGCTATGTACGGCTCATCTATTCATAATTTTGATCCTCTGAGCAAAATGGTTTCTCTGAGGTTAAGTGTATATGCAGACACCAAACTTAATGTTTGGCTATATACTCCATTAAAATGAATAAGCATATAGTCTAAGAAGACTTGAAAAACTATTTTGGAGTGCCTTCAGGCACCCCAAACTTAGAAATCTAGCATATACTTCAATACAATGCATGCAATTATCATGTATGCTCATGAGAATTCATATTCATGATAGAAGGACCATTGATTATTGAAATTAAATTGAAACAAGAATATTAAATCATGGGTTGCCTCCCATGTAGCGCTCTTTTATTGTCACTAGCTTGACATTGGACCCTCATTAGGGTGGTTGATGACAGTGATGTCTCAGCTTGTCTCCTCTCACAGTAAGCTTCCTTCCAATGCCTTGATGTTCAATTTATGCATGCTCTAGTGAGAGAATCCTGTTGATAATGTAGTAGTCATCAGCTTGTTGATTTGTCCCCAACTATTGATAAATTAGCTGCACTTTATCTCCCTTTGAAAATCCTTCAGTTGGGATCTTTTTATTTTTTCACCCTCTTGGACCCTTTTTCTTGCTTATCTTTGCTTTTCTTGATGATTTTTCTCCTTTGATAGTGAGCTGTGTTTTGGAGTCTGTCTTCTCAGTGGCTAACACCTCGCTTTCTTCTTGATTCTTCTCATCATTTAGTGCAGTCTCATTCTCCTCTTCGTTTGCCTTGCTGCTTGTCTCTTGCTTTGGAGGAGGATTGATGAATGTCTTGTTGATTTCTTCCTTCCACTGCAAGTCTTTTTTGTCAGCCTCCCTGCAGTTTTTCTTTCTATCAATGTGTTATGTTTCTGGAAAGATATTCAAGGTGATGCTTTCATCATGCATTCTGAGGGTCAGCTCCCCTTACTCCACATCTATAATAGCTCTCGCTGTAGCCAAGAATGGTCTTCCAAGTATAATAGAATCACCTCCATCTTCATCTGAGTCTAAGACCACAAAATCTATAGGGAATATGAATTTGTCCACCTTGACTAGAAGGTTTTCAATCACACCCCTGGGACATATCACCGACTTGTCCACCAATTCTAGAGACATCTGTATTGGCTTCACTTCCTCTATGCACAGCTTTTTCACCAAAGAAGAGGGCATTAGATTGATACTCGCCCCTAAATCACACATTGCCCTGTTGATGATCATACTGCCAATGGTACAAGGCAAATAAAACTTCCAGGGTCTTCAAGTTTAGGGGGAAGCCCTTTCTGGATTAATGCAATGCATTCTTCAGTGAGCAATATAGTTTCCTTCTCATGCCAACTTCTCTTTTTGTTGATAAGCTCCTTCAGAAACTTCACATATAGAGGTATCTGCTCTAATGCCTCAGCCAGAGGGATGTTAATCTCTAATTTCTTGAAGACTTCAAGGAATTTAGGGAAGTGTTAGTCCTTAGTCTCCTTGTAGAATCTTTGGAAATATGGCAATGGAGGTGTGAAAGTTCTTACTCCCTGCCTTTGTATCTTGGTTGGCTCTTCCATTGCTTCCTTCCCTTTTCTTGAGATTTGTGGCTGCTTCTTTCCCTCTTCAGGCTTCTTTTGGTCATCCTTTTCTTTAAGCTTCTCTGAAGTTTACTTGCTTGTTGTCACTTCTTTGTTGTTGGCTTCCTCTTTCTCTGTTGGCTTTTTTTTGCTTTTCATAGGCTTCTTGGTTGCTTCTTCATTTTTCACCAAGATCTTTCCACTCCTTAGCTGTATAGCTTTGCACTCTTCTTTTGGATTAGGAATGGTGTCACTTGGTAATGAGCTTGATGGCCTTTCAATCATAGCTTGCTTGGAAAGTTGTCCAATCTGCCTTTCTATGTTTCTTATAGAAGCTTCATTGTTCTTGTTTGTGAGTTCTTGCTGTTTCATTATTTTCTCCATCAATATCTCCAAGTTGGACATTCTCTGAGTGTCTTGTAGGATTTGTGGTTGGTTATGAGCTGATGATGAGGGTGGATGATAGTTGTTGTGGTTGGTGGCTGGGTTATTAGATGGATAATGGTTGGAATTGGGGTAAGTGTTTTGGGGTTTTCTATATGAATTTTGGTTATTGTTCTGCTGGTTGTAGTTCTGGTTGTTTCTTGAGTTGTTTTGGCTTGAATTCCTTTGCCATGGTTGCCGGTTCTGGTTGTGGCTATCTCCCCATCTAAGGTTTGGGTGGTTCTTCCATGAGGGATTATAGGTGTCACCATAAACCTCACTTGAGCCAGAACCTTGGTTGTGCACATATTGAATTTTTTCTTGCTGTTGATCATCTTGATTCTCTTCATTTTACACCCATGTGGTTGATGGTTGCCTTGTATTTATTTCTGTAACTTGGAGGCTATCAATCCTCTTGGCCATTTACTCAAATTATTGCTGAATTTGCTGCTGCATCATTTTGTTTTGAGCTAGTATTGAGTCCACTCCTTCCAACTCTAGCACTCCTTTCCTTTGTGATGGTTGGCGCTGCCTTTGATGAGCAAAGAAATATTGGTTGTTAGCCACCATATCAATAAGATTTTGGGCCTCCTCTGCAGTTTTCATGAGTTGCAAAGAGCCTCCAGCGGAGTGATATAGTGCCTCTTGAGCTTTCAATGTCAAGCCTTCATAGAAATTCTGTAATATGTCCCATTTATTGAACATTTCAGGGGGACACTTCCCAATTAGAGCCTTGTATCTCTCTCATGCCTCATATAGAGATTCAGCATCCAATTGTGTGAATGTTTGCACTTCAGTCTTCAATCTAATAATCCTCTGAGGTGGGTAAAATTTGGCAAAGAACTTGCTCACTAGATCTTTCCAAGTGTTGATGCTCTCTCTTGGAAATATCTCCAACTATTGAGTAGCTTTGTCTCTGAGAGAGAATGGAAATAATAACAGCTTGTAGATGTTAGGATGCACACCATTAGATTTGACAGTATCACAAATCCTCAGAAAAGTGGATAAGTGTTGGTTTGGATCTTCAAGTGGCCCTCTTCCAAAGGAGCAGTTATTTTGAACTAAGGTGATGAGTTGTGGCTTCAATTCAAAGTTATTTGCGTTGACATTTGGGGTAAGGATGCTACTCCCACAATGTCTAGGATTTGCAAATGTATAAGAAGCCAAAGCTCTCCTCTGAGGTGGATTGTTGTTGTTGGCCACTCCTTCTTGATTGGCATTAGAAGTGTTCCCTTCCATTTCTTGGTATTCTTCCTCAAGAACTTCTTCACCAATGACTCCCTTCCCTCTGGCTTCTCTTCTTATTCTTCTCAAAGTTCTTTCGTCAAGATCACCAGAGTTAGGAACTTCTCTTCTTGCCTCTGTCATACAAACAAAGCACAAGAAACACACAAAACCAGAAAACCACTAACACTTCACTCTATTGCTAGAGTGAAGTCTTGGTTAGCTTAAGCAAAAATTCAAACAGTTACTGTGTTAGTTAAGAATTAAAGATAAAGGAAAGAAAAAGTGCTTAATCTAGACCACCACCTTACTTAATCATTGTCAATATAATCAATCCCCGGCAATGGTGCCAAAAACTTGATGGTGTATTTTTGGAAAATTAGATTTCCAACACATGAATCTAACAGGCAAGTGTCGCATCAAGTAATAATAACTCAATTGAGTGAGGTCGATCCCACAGGGATTGAAGGATTGAGCAATTTTAGTTTAGTGGTTGATTTAGTCCAGCAGACAAGAGTTGATTTGAGTGATTTGTATCTGACAGAAGCTAAATTACATGAAATGTAAAGGGAGAGGGGAAGTTGACAAGAATTTAAAGTGCAGAAGAATTAAAGAGCTGAATCTTAAAGAATAAGTAAAGTAAATCAGTAGAGATGAAAATTAGTAGAGAAACTTAGATCCAAATCACAAATCCTTGAATTATGTAGAAAAATAAAATAGAGAGATCTCAAGGTGAGATTGAAACAGAATTCCTTCAATTCTCAACCTGAGATTCAAAAACAAAAAGTAGAGAGTGAAGAAGTAAGAACAAAGAAGAAGAGAATTCAATTCTCAATCCCCCAAAACTAAAATCTGAAATTCAGCTCCCAAAATAAAAATCCCTAAAAGATCAAAAGTGAAAATAACAAAATGGCTCCCCCAAAAAAGTTTTTTTCTAACTCAAACTAACTTCTATTTATACACTTCCTATTTTAGGATTTTAGAATTTGCAGTGGACTTTTCAATTTGGTGAAGATTTGAATTTAATTGGAATTTTGGTTAAATTTTTTTATCATGGGCCACACTCCCAATAGAGTGCTCGGTTGGTGACAAAAGCACTGCATTTCCCTTTGCTAGCCTTCCAATTTTGTGTGACACAACTCCTTGGGCGTGCATCAGGGCAATTCTCGGTGATCGGCAAGAGCACAGAATCCATGCTGCCTTGCCAAGTCTTGTACGCGCACCATTTCTCCCTGGACCGTGTCAAATTGTTGCGCCAAGCTTCCCTAGCCATGTCAAGTTGCTAGCAAAACAAGGAAGGTAGCACTAGGTGATTGGCAAGAGAGCTACATCCCTTTCCTTATTAATGAGGCTCCAGGTTCGAACCCCCTTGGAGCCTTGTTGCTGATTTTTTTGTGAAGGAGTGTAGCGCCTTTTTCTTGGCCTTTATGAACCTCCCAAGTTCGAATCCTTGCCACACCACTCTAGCTAATTTCTTTTGCAAGCCTTGTAGTGTGAGTTCCCTAGTTCGATTTCTTGTGAGTGCATTTTGACCAATTTTGGCTTATTTTCATTTGTGAGTAGTGCTCTCTCCTTCCCTTAGGTACATGGTTCGAACCTTGTGGCTTTCACTAACCAACATTGCACCTTGGATTTATTTTGTGCCAAGCCCGATAAAGTTAATGGCATTAACTGAGCATTGAGTTTCTTCCCTTGCTTCCTTAGTGCTCGGTTAACAAGGAGAGCACAGCATCCATGCTTTGTGATGAGCGGATAATTTATACGCTTTTTGGCATTATTTTTAGGTAGTTTTTAGTAGGATCTAGCTACTTTTAAGGATGTTTTCATTAGTTTCTATGTTAAATTCACATTTCTGGACTTTGCTATGAGTTTGTGTGTTTTTCTGTGATTTCAGGTATTTTCTGGGTGAAATTGAGGGACCTGAGCAAAACTTTGATAAAAGGCTGACAAAGGACTGCTGATGCTGTTGGATTCTGACCTCCCTGCACTCGAAATGGATTTTCTGGAGCTACAGAACTCCAAATAGCGTGCTCTTAATGGCGTTGGAAAGTAGACATCCAGAGCTTTTCAGCAATATATAATCATCCATAATTTATTCAAGATTAGATGACGTAAAGAGCGCCAGTTCCATGCTACATTCTAGAGTCAAACGCCAAAAACACGTCACGAACCAGAGTTGAACGCCAGAAACACGTTACAACTTGGCGTTCAACTCCAAAAGAAGCCTCTGCACGTGTAAAGCTCAAGCTTAGACCAAGCACACACCAAGTGGGCCCCGGAAGCGGATTTCTGCATCAATTACTTACTCTTGTAAACCCTAGTAGCTAGTCTAGTATAAATAGCACATTTTACTATTGTATTATACGTCTTTTGACAATATAGTCTCTTGACCATTCGGTCCTTCTCCCTATTTCCGAATTCATATCACGTTTTTGGGGGCTGGCCATTCGGCCATGCTTGGACCTTCATCACTTATGTATTTTCAACGGTGGAGTTTCTACACACCATAGATTAAAGGTGTGGAGCTCTGTTGTACCTCGAGTTTTAATGCAATTACTACTATTTTCTATTCAATTCAGTTTATTCCTGTTCTAAGATATTCGTTGCACTTCAACATGATGAATGTGATGATCCATGACACTCATCATCATTCTCACCTATGAACGCGTGACTGACAACCACTTCCGTTCTACCTTAGACGGGCGCATATCTCTTGGATTCCTTGATCAGAATCTTCGTGGTATAAGCTAGAATTGATGGCGGTATTCATGAGAATCCGGAAAGTCTAAACCTTGTCTGTGGTATTCCGAGTAGGATTCAGGGATTGAATGACTGTGACGAGCTTCAAACTCGCGATTGTTGGGCGTGATGACAAATGCAAAAGAATCAATGGATTCTATTCCGACATGATCGAGAACCGACAGATGATTAGCCGTGCTGTGGCAGAGCATTTGGACCATTTACACTGAGAGGATGGGATGTAGCCATTGACAACGGTGATGCCCTACATACAGCTTGCCATGGAAAGGAGTAAGAAGGATTGGATAAAAGTAGTAGGAAAGCAGAGATTCAGAAGGAACACTGCATCTCCATACACTTATCTGAAATTCCCACCATTGAATTACATGAGTAACTCTATCTTTATTTTACATTTCATTTATTATTATTATTCAAACACTCCATAACTATTTATTATTCTCCTAACTGAGAATTTAAAGATGACCATAGTTTGCTTCATACCAACAATCTCCGTGGGATCGACCCTTATTCACGTAAGGTTTATTACTTGGATGACCCAGTGCACTTGCTGGTTAGTTGTGCGAAGTTGTGAAGAAAGTGCTGAGTTATAAACGTGCATACCAGGTTGAATGCCATTATTAGAGACTACAATTTCATGCACCAAGTTTTTGGCGCCGTTGCCAGGGATTGTTCGAGTTTGGACAACTGACGGTTCATCTTGTTGATCAGATTAGGTAATTTTCTTTTTGCTTTATTTTTAAAAATTTATCCCTATTTTCAAAAATAAATAAATAAATAAATAAATAATTATTCTATGACTTCAAAATTTTTAAGAATAGATTCTAGAGTTTCATGTAACATGTTGAAGCCTGGCTGGCTGTAAAGCCATATCCAAATCCCTTTGGAATGAGACTTCAACTAATCACCTCAATGCATGTAATGCCATCCTAAAGCTGGCTGGCTATTAAGCCATGTCCAACCCTTGGATTGGAGATTTAGGCTCACATTGAAAGATTCTTGGAATTTTTCTTAAAATTTTTGAAATTCTTATTTTCTTTTTCCTATATGTTTTCGAAAAAATATATATATATAGAAAATACAAAAAATCATAAAATCATAAAAACCAAAAATATTTTGTGATTCTTATTTGAGTCTTGTGTCATGTTTTAAGTTTGGTGTCAATTGCATATTCATCTTGTTCTTGCATTTTTCGAAAATTCATGCATTCATAGTGTTCTTCATGATCTTTAAGTTGTTCTTGGTAAGTCTTCTTGTTTGATCTTTAAATTTTCTTGTTTTGTGTTGTATGATGTTTTTTATGTGTATTTTTGCATTCATAGTGTCTAAGCATTAAAGATTTCTAAGTTTGGTGTCTTGCATGTTTTCTTTGCATCAAAAATTTTCAAAAATATGTTCTTGATGTTCATCATGATCTTCAAAGTGTTCTTAGTGTTCATTTTGACATTCATAGTGTTCTTGCATGCATCATGTGTTTTGATCCAAAATTTTCATGTTTTGGGTCATAATTGTGTTTTTCTTTCTCATCATTAAAAATTCAAAAATAAAAAAAAAATATCTTTTCTTTTTTCTCTCAAAATTTTGAAAATTTGAGTTGACTTAGTCAAAAATTTTTAAAACTTAGCTATTTCTCATAAGTCAAGTCAAATTTTCAAATTTAAAAATCTTATCTTTTCAAAACTTTTTCAAAAATCAAATCTTTTTCATTTTTCCTACTTTTTTTCGAAAATTTTTAATTTGAATTTTAAAATCTTTTTCTTATCTTTATTTCAAAATTTCAAAAACTTTACTAACAATTAATGTGATCGATTCAAAAATTTGAAGTTTGTTACTTTTTTGTCAATAAAGGTTCAATCTTTAAATTCTAGAATCATATCTTTTAGTTTCTTGTTAGTCAAGTAATCAATTTTAATTTTAAAAATCAATTCTTTTTCAAAACATCTTTTCTATCATATCTTTTTCAAAAATTTGGTTTTAAAATATCTTTTCTAACTTCTTATCTTCTTATCTTTTCAAAATTGATTTTCAAATCTTTTCCAACTAACTAATTAACTCTTTGCTTGTTACTTATCTTTTTTAAAATCACCTAACTACTTTTCCCTCTTTAATTTTCGAAAATCATCTCTCTCTTTTTCAAAATTCTCTTAATTAATTAATTATTTCAAATTTTAATTTTAATGTTATTTCTTTCTTTATTTTCCGAAAACCATTAACTCCTTTTTAAAATTTATTTTCAATTTCTCTCTCTCTCATCTTCTTTTATTTATTTATTTATTTACTAACACTTCTCTTCATCTCAAGAATCTGAACCTATCTTCACCCTTGTGTTTAGATTCTTCATTCTTCTTCACTCTTATTCCCTTTCTTCTTTTACTAACATAAAGGAATCTCTATACTGTGACATAGAGGATTCCTCTTCCTTTTCTGTTCTCTTCTTTCTCATATGAGCAGGAACAAGGAAAAAGGCATTCTTGTTGAAGCTGACCCTGAACCTAAAAGGACTCTGAAGAGGAAACTAAGAGAAGCTAAAATACAACAATCAAGAGACAACCTTACTGAAATTTTTGAACAAGAAAAGGATATGGCAGCCGAACCCAACAACAATAATGCAAGAAGGATGCTTGGTGATTACACTACACCTACTTCCAAGTTTGATGGAAGAAGCATCTCAATCCCTACCATTGGAGCAAACAATTTTGAGCTAAAACCTCAACTAGTTGCTCTAATGCAACAAAACTGCAAGTTTTATGGACTTCCATCAGAAGATCCCTACCAATTTTTAACTGAGTTATTGCAGATCTGTGAGACTGTTAAGACTAATGGAGTAGATCCTGAAGTCTACAGGCTCATGCTTTTTCGTTCTGCTGTAAGAGACAGAGCTAAAACATGGTTGGACTCACAACCTAAGGATAGCCTGGACTCTTGGGATAAGCTGGTCATAGCCTTCTTGGTTAAATTCTTTCCTCCTCAAAAGCTGAGCAAGCTTAGAGTGGATGTTTAGACCTTCAAGCAAAAAGATGGTGAATCCCTCTATGAAGCTTGGGAAAGATACAAGCAGATGACCAAAAAGTGTCCTTCTGACATATTTTCAGAGTGGACCATGATAGATATATTCTATTATGGTCTGTCTGAGTTCTCTAAGATGTCACTGGACCATTCTGCAGGTGGATCCATTCACCTAAAGAAAACGTTTGCAGAAGCTCAGGAACTTATTGAAATGGTTGCAAATAACCAATTCATGTACCCTTCTGAGAGGAATTCTGTGAATAATGGGATGCCTCAGAGGAAGGGAGTTCTTGAAATTGATGCTCTGAATGCCATATTGGCTCAGAAAAAAATGTTGACTCAGCAAGTCAACATGATTTCTCAAAGTCTGAATGGATGGCAAAATGCATCCAACAGTACTAAAGAGGCATCTTCTGAAGAAGAAGCTTATGATCCTGAGAACCCTGCAATGGCAGAGGTAAATTACATGGGTGAACCTTATGGAAACACCTATAATTCATCATGGAGAAATCATCCAAATTTCTCATGGAAGGATCAACAAAAGCCTCAACAAGGCTTTAATAATGGTGGAAGAAACAGGTTTAGCAATAGCAAGCCTTTTCCATCATCTTCTCAGCAACAGACAAAGAATTCTAAGCAGAGAACCTCTAACATAGCAAATATAGTCTCTGATCTGTCTAAGGCCACTTTAAGCTTCCTGAGTGAAACAAGGTCCTCCATCAGAAATTTAGAGGCACAAGTGGGCCAGCTGAGTAAGAAAGTCACTGAAACCCCTCCTAGTACTCTCCCAAGCAATACTGAAGAGAATCCAAAAAGAGAGTGCAAGGCCATTAACATAATCAACATGGACGAACCGAGGGAAGAAGGAGAGGACGTGAATCCCAATGAGGAAGACCTCATGGGACGTCTCTCACGCAAGAAGGAGTCCCCTATTGAGGACCTAAAGGAACCTGATGCTTATATAGAAACCATAGAGATTTCATTAAACCTCCTTCTACCTTTCATGACCTCTGAAGACTATTCTTCCTCTGAAGAGGATGAAGATGTAACTGGAGAGCAAGTTGCTCAATATCTAGGAGCTATCATGAAACTGAATGCCAAGTTGTTTGGTAATGAGACTTGGGAAGGTGAACCTCACTTGCTCATTGGTGAACTAGATACATGGTTTCAGCAAACTTTACCTCAAAAGAAACAAGATCCTGGTAAATTCTTAATACCCTGTACCATAGGCACCATGATCTTTGAAAAGGCTCTGTGTGACCTGGGGTCAAGCATAAATCTTATGCCACTCTCTGTAATGGAGAAGTTGGGGATCATTGAGGTACAGCTTGCCATATTCTCATTACAAATAGCAGATAAGTCAGTAAGACAGGCGTATGGATTGGTAGAGGACGTGTTGGTAAAGGTTGAAGGCCTTTACATCCCTGCTGATTTCATAATCTTAGACACTAGGAAGGAGGAGGATGAATACATCATCCTTGGAAGGCCTTTCCTAGCCACAACAGGAGCTGTGATAGATGTTAACAGAGGAGAATTAGTCCTTCAATTGAATGGGGACTACCTTGTGTTTAAGACCCAAAGGTGCTCTTCTTTAACAATGGAGAGGAAGCATGAAAAGCTTCTCTCAGTACAGAGTCAAACAGAGCCCCCACAATCAAACTCTAAGTTTGGTGTTGGGAGGCCACAGCCAAACTCTAAGTTTGGTGTTGAATCCCCACATTCAAACTCTAAGTTTGGTGTTAGGAGTATACAACATTGACCTGATCACCTTTGAGGCTCCATGAGAGCCCACTGTCAAGCTAGTGACCTTATAGGAGCGCTTATTGGGAGGCAACCCAATTTTTATTTATCTTATTTTATTTTTCTTTTATTGTTCTTTTATGTTTTATTAGGTTCATGATCATGTGGAGTCACAAAATAAATATTAAAATTAAAAACAGGATAAAAAAAAACAGCAGAAGAAAAAGCACACCCTGGAGGAAGGGCTTACTGGTGTTTAAACGCCAGTAAGGAGCATCTGGCTGGCATTCAACGCCAGAACAGAGCATGGATCTGGCGTTGAATGCCAGAAACAACCAACATCCTGGCGTTTAAACGCTAGGAAAGCACCCTGAGGAGAGCTGGCGCTGAACGCCAGAAACAAACATGGAACTGGCGTTCAACGCCAGAAACATGCTGCAAATGGGCGTTGAACGCCAAAAACAAGCATGAAGCTGGTGTTCAACGCCAGAAACAAGCATCAATCTGGCGTTGAATGCCAGGATTGCATAAAAAGGGCATTTTACACGCCTCATTAGTGCAGGGATGTAAATCCTTGACACCTCAGGATCTGTGGACCCCACAGGATCATCTTAGGATTTGGGGACCCCACAGGATCCCCACCTACCTCAACTCACCTTCTCTCCTCTTCATACAATCCAATAACACTCTTCCCCAAAACCCTTCACCAATCACCTCAATCTCTCTTCCCCATCACTTCTTCACCACTCACATCCTTCCACTCTTCCCCATAAAACCCACCTACCTTTAAAATTCAAAATCTCTTTCCCACCCAAACCCACCCTAAATAGCCGAACCTACTCCCTCTCCCTCCACTATATAAACCCCTCCATTCTTCTTCATTTTCACACAACACAACCCTATCTTTTCCTCCTTGGCCGAAACACAACCCTCTCTCCCTCTTCTCCATATTTTTTTCTTCTTCATCTATTCTTTCTTCTCTTGCCTGAGGGCGAGCAATATTCTAAGTTTGGTGTGGTAAAAGCATAGCTTTTTTTGTTTTTCCGTAACCATTGATGGCACCTAAGGCCGAAGAAACCTCTAGAAAAGGAAAAGTGAAGACAAAAGCTTCCACCTCTGAGTCATGGGAGATGGAGAGATTCATCTCTAAAGCCTATCAAGACCACTTCTATGATGTTGTGGCCAAGAAGAAGGTGATCCCTGAGGTCCCTTTCAAACTCAAGAAAAATGAG
>NC_029772.3:48589416-48589762 GCF_000817695.3 Arachis duranensis | reverse complement strand
TGGTTCAAGAGTTCTATGCCAATGCATGGATCACTAGGAACCATGATCAAAGTGTGAACCCAAATCCAAAGAATTATCTTATAATGGTTCGGGGAAAATACTTAGATTTTAGTCCGAAAAATGTGAGATTGGCATTCAACTTGCCCATGATGCAAGGAGATGCACGCCCCTACACTAGAAGGGTCAACTTTGATCAAAGGTTGGACCAAGTCCTTATGGACATATGTGTGGAAGGAGCTCAATAGAAAAGAGACTCCAAAGGCAAGCCGGTTCAATTAAGAAGATTGGACCTCAAGCCTGTGGCTAGAGGATGGTTGGAGTTCATCCAACGCTCTATCATCCCCAC
>NC_029772.3:48517971-48589236 GCF_000817695.3 Arachis duranensis | reverse complement strand
CTCATCTTATTTGCCATCTATGCTACTCAGCTGGAGTTATCATAGAAGGAGACATCCTCATTAAAGAGGACAAGCCCATCACTAAGAAGAGGATGGAGCAAACAAGAGAGCCCACTCATGGATTCCAAGAGACGCATGAGGAAGCTCATCACCATGAAATCCTTGAGATGCCTCAAAGGATTCACTTTCCTTCCAACAACTATTGGGAATAACTCAACACTTCTCTAGAAGACTTGAGTTATAATATGGATCAATTAAGGGTGGAACATCAAAAACACTCCATCATTCTCCATGAAATTAGAGAAGATCAAAGAGCAATGAGGGAGGAGCAACAAAGGCAAGGAAGAGACATAGAAGAGCTCAAGGACATCATTGGTTCTTCAAGAAGAAAGCACCACCATCACTAAGGTGGACTCATTCTTTGTTCTTATTTCTCTGTTTTTCGATTTTTATGCTATATGTTGTTTTATGTTTTGTGTCTCTACTTCATGATCATTAGTATGTAGTAACTATGTCTTAAGGCTATGAATAAGTCCATGAATCCTTCACCTCTTTTAAATGAAAAATGTTTTAATACAAAAAGAACAAGAAGTACATGAGTTTTGAATTTTTCCTTGAATTTAGTTTAATTATATTGATGTGGTGACAATACTTTTTGTTTTCTGAATGAATGCTTGAACAGTGCATATTTTTGATATTGTTGTTTATGAATGTTAAAATTGTTGGCTCTTGAAAGAATGATGAACAAAGAGAAATGCTATTAATAATCTGAAAAATCATGAAATTGATTCTTGAAGCAAGAAAAAGCAGTGAATAGCAAAAGCTTGCGAAAAAAATTGGCAAAAAAAATAGAAAGAAAAAAAAGCAAGCAGAAAAAGCCAATAGCACTTAAAACCAAAAGGCAAAGGTAAAAAGGATCCAAGGCTTTGAGCATCAATGGATAGGAGGGCCCAAGGAAATAAAATCCAGGCCTAAGCGGCTAAATCACGTTGTCCCTAACCATGTGCTTATGGCATGCAGGTCCAAGTGAAAAGCTTGAGACTGAGTGGTTAAAGTAGTGATCCAAAGCAAAAAGAGTGTGCTTAAGAGCTTTGGACACCTCTAATTGGGGACTTTAGCAAAGCTGAGTCATAATCTGAAAAGGTTCACCCAGTCATGTGTTTGTGGCATTTATGTATCCGGTGGTAGTACTGGAAAACAAAATGCTTAGGGCCACGGCCAAGACTCATAAAAGTAGCTGTGTTCAAGAATCAACATACTTAACTAAGAGAATCAATAACACTATCTGAAACTCTAAATTCCTATAGATGCCAATCATTCTAAACTTCAAGGGATAAAGTGAGATGCCAAAACTGTTCAGAAGCAAAAAGCTACAAGTCCTGCTCATTTAATTAGAACTAATATTCATTGATATTTTGGGATTTATAGTATATTCTCTTCTTTTTATCCTCTTTGATTTTCAGTTGCTTGGGGACAAGCAACAATTTAAGTTTGGTGTTGTGATGAGCGGATAATTTATACGCTTTTTCGCATTGTTTTTAGGTAGTTTTTAGTAGGATCTAGCTACTTTTAGGGATGTTTTCATTAGTTTTTATGTTAAATTCACATTTTTGGACTTTACTATGAGTTTTTGTGTTTTTCTGTGATTTCAGGTATTTTCTAGCTGAAATTGAGGGACCTGAGCAAAACTCTGATAAAAGGCTGACAAAGGACTGCTGATGTTGTTGGATTCTGACCTCCCTGCCCCCAAAATAGATTTTCTGGAGCTACAGAACTCCAAATGGCGCGCTCTCAATGGCGATGGAAAGTAGACATCCAGATCTTTTCAGAAATATATAATAGTTTATACTTTATTCAAGATTAGATGACGTAAACTGGCGCTCAACGTCAGTTCCATGCTGCATTCTGGAGTCAAACGCCAGAAACACGTAACGAACCAGAGTTGAATGCCAGAAACACATTACAAATTGGCGTTCAACTCCAAAACAAGCCTCTGCATGTGTAAAGCTCAATCTCAGCCCAAGCACACACCAAGTGGGCCCTAGAAGTGGATTTCTGCGTCAATTACTTACTCCTGTAAACCCTAGTAGCTAGTCTAGTATAAATAGGACATTTTACTATTGTATTAGACGTCTTTTGACAATATAGTCTCTTGACCATTTGGTCCTTCTCCCTATTTCCGAATTCATATCACATTTTGGGGGCTGGCCATTCGGCCATGCCTGGACCTTCATCACTAATGTATTTTCAACGGTGGAGTTTCTGCACACCATAGATTAAGGGTGTGGAGCTCTACTGTACCTCGAGTTTTAATGCAATTACTACTATTTTTTATTCAATTCAGTTTATTCATGTTCTAAGATATTCGTTGCACTTCAACATGATGAATATGATGATCCGTGACACTCATCATCATTCTCACCTATGAACGCGTGACTGACAACCACTTCCGTTCTACCTTAGACCGGGCGCATATCTCTTGGATTCCTTGATCAGAATTGATGGCAGTATTCATGAGAATCTGAAAAGTCTAAACCTTATCTGTGGTATTCCGAGTAGGATTCAGGGATTGAATGACTGTGACGAGCTTCAAACTCGCGATTGTTGGGCGTGATGACAAACGCAAAAGAATCAATTGATTCTATTCCGACATGATCGAGAACCGACAGATGATTAGCCATGTTGTGACAGAGCATTTGGACCATTTTCACTGAGAGGATGGGATGTAGCCATTGACAACGGTGATGCCTTACATACAGCTTGCCATGGAAAGGAGTAAGAATGATTGGATAAAAGTAGTAGGAAAGCAGAGATTCAGAAGGAACACAGCATCTCCATACACTTATCTGAAATTCCTACCATTGAATTACATGAGTAACTCTATCTTTATTTTATGTTTCATTTATTATTATTATTCGAAAACTCCATAACTATTTATTATTCGCCTAACTGAGAATTTCAAGATGACCATAGCTTGCTTCATACCAACAATCTCCGTGGGATCGACCCTTACCCACGTAAGGTTTATTACTTGGACGACCCAGTGCACTTGCTGGTTAGTTGTGCGAAGTTGTGAAGAAAGTGCTGAGTTATAAACGTGCATACCAGGTTGAATGCCATTATTAGAGATCACAATTTCGTGCACCACTTTGCTTCCTTGGCCTTGAGTAGCGCTCCTTTAGAGAGCTCTGAGCTCTAGGAGAGAGCGCTATGGCTTTCCCTCTTCAATGTGTCATGATTTTCTCTTCCTTAGGCCACGCTTCTTAGGCTACACTTTCCTATTTTCTTCTTTTCTTCACCTACAAGTAATCAAAACAACCAATCAAAGTATCACCAAATTCACAAGGTTTAAAATTCATTCAAAACTCAATTAATTTTAGCTTAAACCTCATGATTTAGTGTCAAATAAAGGATGGTTGATTGATTCAACAAAACCATGCAATTTCTCTCCAAATTACTTATTTACAATGCAAGAAAATGCATAAAACCTAATGAAACAAGTGAAAAATGCTTGCAAAGCTAGCATATGATAACTTGTCATCACTCCACCCAATTGCTTTCTTGTGTTGCCTCAGCACACTGAGCAGCTCCTCCTCCTGTTGGAAAGTTAGTGTTCTTGTAATGATAACTGGGAACTTCTGATTATCCTCAAGGTAAGCATACTTGAGGTGTGGAAGAAGGGGCTTCAATTCTGATCTCTGCTCATGGCTAGGCTCTGGATCATCCGGGGTTATTGATAATGGCAAAGTGTCCTCATTATGTTCAGAGGGTGTCCCCACACTTGGACCTTGCTCCAAGTGCTTCTCTTCTACCTCTTCTTGGTGAACTTCAGCTACAGTTTCATCAATGATGTCTGAAGAATGAAACTCTCGCGTGATCTAGAATTTTCACAAATATAATCACGTTGTAAGTATAGCTTCTAGACCGACAAGAATGGGTCGTCTCTCAAGGAATTGCAGGGAAATATGATTTATTATTGGTTATGGAAAACAGTATTTTTGGGTTTTGAAAAGGTTTGAACAAGAGAAACAAATTGTAGGATTTAATCAATCAATAGCTAAGAAAACTATTGGCAAGATATGAAAACTTGAAGTCCTATCCTAGTTATCCTCATCAATGGTGATGAGAATTATATTTTTGCTCCCACTCAGTCAACCTCTAACTATGAAGGTAAGTCAAGTGGATAAATCAATTTAACACCTAAAGTCCTAGTCAACTCCTGAGGAAAGACTAGAGTTATAGGAATCTAAATCAATCAGCAAAGATAACAATTATCATTCACGATGAGTTTGATAACTCAAGAGTTACCAATTAATCAACTAGAACCAAGAATATAAGAAACTAAATAAAAGTCATATGTCTGAAATACCTCAAATATTAATAAAAGAAGTCAAATCCAACATGGAAAAGTTCATAAGTTAAATTGGGAAAATAAAAAGAACATTGAACCTGTGATGAAGAGAAGTAGTCTGAACATAATAGAAATCCTAAATTCTAATCCTAATTCCTAGGATAAATCCTAATCCTAAGAGAGAGGAGAGAACCTCTCTCTCTAAAAACTACATCTAAATCCTAAAACTATGTATGAATGTATGTTGTATGACGTCTTCATGAATGAATGGATTCCCCCACTTATAGCCTTTAATATGTGTTCTTTGGGCTTAGATCTAGACCAAAAAAGGGTCCAGAAGTCGCTGGGGCCGACTTCTGTGAATTCTACAGATCACGCACGTCACGCGTCCGCGTGGGTCACGCGGTCGCGTCATCTGGAGTTTTGCTCTTCCACGCGGTCGCGTCAGTCATGCGTTCGCGTCAGTTGTGTTTCCCGAGTCACGTGTTCACGTCATGCACACGATCGCGCAAATGCCAGTTTGCACAAGGCACGCGTTCACGTCGCTGCCAGTTTCTTCAAAAACTCCATTTTGTGCTTTTCTTCTATTTTTGTATGTTTCCTTTCCATCCTTTAAGTCATTCCTACCCTATAAAACCTGAAAGTACTCAACACACAAATCACGGTATCGAATGGTAATAAAGGATAATTAAATTTAATATTTTTAAAGCATAGGAAACATGTTTTCTCATATGTCATGTCATAAGGAAGGAATTGTAAAATCATGCAAATTCATATGAATAAGTGGGTGAAGAATTGGTAAAATCATTCAATTGAGCACAAGATATATCATAAAATAGTGGTTTATCAACCTTCCCACACTTAAACATTAGCATGTCCTCATGCTAAACCCAAAAGAAAAGAGTAAAGGTAAAATGGTGGAATCTTATGCAATGCAATCTATTCTAAATGTAAGCTACCTAAATGAGTCATGCAATTCTAGTTATTATTCACTTGTATATAAAGCTTACATGTAGTTAAATTAATTCATATCTTCAAAGAATCATATATGTACAATTAAAGCCAAATCATATTAACACACAGTCACAATTGAGTTGAGTTAAGATAGTTTACAACTTGCAAGACAATTAATAATTAAACATGGATATATGAGAATGAGCTATTGAACACTCACTGGATTTTGTGTTTACTCTCTAGTCACTCAGTGTTTGGGGTTAATCACTCTCTTCTTTTCTAGTCATGCTTTCTAAAACTTTATTTTTCATCTAACCAATCAACAAATATTGAATATAGACATACAAAAATTATGAGGTCTTTTCCCAGGTTGTAATGGGGCTAAGGTAAAGGTAATGGTGTGCATATAAGGCTAAGTGAGCTAACAAAGTGAATTCTTGATTAATCTAAGATCTCACCTAACATATACACTTTACATAATTTCAAAGTTCTCTTACCTACTTACCCAAATTTTCCCACTTTTGTATTACATGCTCATGCACCATTTTTGACTTTTTGTCCCATGTGCATTGATTCTTTATAATTGCATTGGGGTAATTTTTTAATGCACATGGTAATCTAATTATTTTTATTTCACATGAGCATGCTTCCCAAATTTTCAAATAACTTATTTAATTTAATTTTTTGCCTTTTTTCTATCATCCCATGTTCCTATAAAACTCCGCACACTTAAACTATACACAATATCTATCTTAAACTAACCAAGGATTCAACTTGGGATTTTTATTTTGTTTTTCTGCTTAAGGCTAGTAATGTGGTTATAAAATAGAAGAGGGGCAAAAAGGCTCAAGGGGGCTAGCAAGGGTGATGTAAAAAGGTAGGCTTTTTGGGATAAGTGAGCAAAATTATAAATAATGGCCTCAATCATCTCTTGGTATGTATCTATATTCTATATTGGACATATAGATTAAAACAAGGTAAAGATTGCAAGCATAAAAAAGAAGTGCAAAACACACAGGAATGAAATTTATGGTTTGATGTAACCATACAATTAAGCTCAAAACTCACGGGCTGTGTGTTCTCAAGCTCAGAAATCACATATCAGTTATGTATGTCATGCAAGTAGAAATCAAGAGTTTCCATTCAACTCAATGTAAATCTTAGGGTGGCCCTTAAAATCTTAGTGTTCCTCCTTGAAGAAATGTTGTTAACTAACTAACATGTAATGCTATATATACAAGGTGTGTGGATTGTTTGATTCTGATATGCTAAAGTCTCTAGTTTACTCCTTTTATTTCCAATTAAACCAAACTATCATAAGCTAAAAGGGCAAACTATACTAATTAATCCACTTAATATATAACTAGTAAACTAAAAAGTGCAAATTAAGCTAAAATATCTAAGATATATACAGCCCAAAGTGCAGAATGCAAAAATACAGCAAAAGCAAAAAAGAGAAAAATATGCAAATAAAATACAGAAAATGAACAAAATAAGATAAGAGTCTGTAGTGGTTCACCAAAAAATATATGCCAGAGATGGAGACCTCCTTACACTTAAATAATAGCATCGTCCTCGATGCTCACTCAAACTGGGTGTGAAGAAGTGTCATCTCTGGAAGGATGGGCTGCCGGTGTCTCTGTGAGTGGAAGGGGGTCTGTTGCTGAAGGGGAGGCTCAATCCGTAGAGGGATCTCTGGGTCAGCTGGCTGTATCGGATGGGGCTCCTCATGGCGTGGTGTAGCTTGCTCAGGTGCTGCCTGCGCAGCCGGAGTATGTGCCTCCTCCTCATGATCGCTTGCATCCTCCTCAGATGTCTCTGATGGTGTGTCGGGCTCGGAGGGGATGTCGCCACCAGATCGGATCATCAACTTGAGGTGCTCATAGCATCGGTTGTGGCGACGCTCAGACCTCTCATTACATCGCCTGTTGCGATGCTCAGACCTTTCATATTACTGCTGGTGTTATCGCTCCATCTTGTCTAAGCGGTCAAAGAGTCGGTGCACCAGAAGAAAAACGGGCTCAAGAGCAGGTGGGGGTGCAGTAGATGGAGCTGGGGCAGTAGATGCTGAAGGGGCAGCTGAAGATGTAACTGCCTCAGCAGAGTCAAGGAGAAACGGAGGTTGGTAGCCAAGAGCTTGAAACTTCCTACTGTGAGGGATGATCTTCCTGCAGTCCGCAGCGGATGGCTTTTCATCAGTAATTTCCCAGGGTACCTCAGTTCGGCTACCCAACTGAGTAATTAGGAATGGAAATGGGAGGGTGCCTCTGACATGGACCCTGGCTATGTAATGCCGGTTGAAGTGGGGCAGATATAGGTCCTTACCCTCCATCACACACCAGATGAGGGTAATCATAGCAGCTGGCACCTCTGTCTCATGAGTGCTCGGCATTACGTAGTTACTCAGAATCTGCTGCCAAAGTCGAGCCTCATCATTCAGATATATTAGCCAGATTCCCTTAGGTACCACTGTGCTCTTTCCCATGACCCATGGAACAGTAGGATCAAGAGCTATAGCCCATTTTACTGCATCCCAGTCAAATCTCATGAATCTCATATCTTCCTTAGCCTTTTGGTAACCGTCTGGCTGATCTGATTTAGGCGGGAGCTGGAAGATGTCTTCTATGGCTTCCTCAGTAACCAGAATTTATTTGCCTCTGAGCTGTACTGCATCCAAGGATGTTTTAAACTAGTTACAGTATAATTCTCTGACCCAGGATGAGTTGATCTCATTCAAGTTTCTCTCTAGGAAGAACCAGCCTCTCTGTTTAATTTGGTCTGAAGTGTATTGCTTGAGTTCTTCTGGAATTTTGAGTGTCCTTTACAAGTATAGGTTCCTGGATGTGGCAAAACCTGGGTACCTCAGCTCACAATATTTGTTTGCAAATTTTACTGGGTCAGCTGCAGGTACTAACTGATAAGCCTTTTTCTACGGGGTAAAGTTCTTCTCCCGTCAGGAATCATCATGCAAGATGCCAAGGATAGTCATAGAGGATTCGCTTCTTTTCCTTTTGCCAGTGGTTGCTTTGCCCTTTCCTTTGCTTTGAGGGTTAGACATCCTGAAAAGTAGAAATTCCAGGATAAAAATGAAGAACAAAAGCAAGAAAACAAGTAAGCAAATAGAATAATAGCAATATAAGCACAGAGGGACAAAAAAGCATGAGAAGCATGAAATGAGTCAAATATGTGGGCATTTTGGATTGTATTCGAGTGGAAAAGTCTGAAAATAAATCACAATCCAAAATATATGATAAGCGGAAGTCATGTTAATTAGGAAAAACAGTGATCATGCCCTGAGTTAAAAGTTAAAGTAGTCAGGTAAAAAGAGAAGTCAAAAAGTTGAAATGGTTAATAGGTGAAAAGGAAGTTAGAAAGTGAAAGCAGTGAGTTATTAAAAAGAAAGTTAAAGTAAGTGGCATGATATTGGGTTTCCTAGGTAACAAGAGATTCACAATTTAAAGAATAATCAACTCATATTCAAGCAAGGCTTGCAGTTTATTGATGATAATTCATATAGATAAAGGAAGTGGGAAAGGAGAATGAAATCATCAATAAGCAATTAATCATGCAGGGAACCAAAAGAAATAGGAATGCTAGCCCGGGCATTCATGAATTGGTTTGGTCACAGCCAAGTAATGCAAAATACTAAATTTCCAAACTCAATACATGAATGGGGTAGAATAAAACATTTTGCAGAAAATTGGGCAGCATTCCGCCTAAAATTGGGTGTTCCCAGGAAATAAACAGCAAGAAAAATTAGTTTATATAAAAATAAATAATGCTGCAAAGAGACACAAATAACATGATCATGAAAGAACAGTGTAACAGCAGCATGAAACATGGAAGAACAGCATATAAACAAAAATATTATCACAGCCAGATCAAAATTGCGAAATAGATAAAGCAGGTAATCAAGAACGGCGTAATTATCAGGCCTAAATCCACTAACCACATCCTAGCTACCTAACCACATCCTAGCAGGTAATCAAGAACGGCGGAGGGTTGTGTTTGTGGGGCTGGTGTATGGTGAAGGAGAAGAAGGGGGCGAGGGGTTGGGGCTGTGGTGGTGGTCGGAGGTGGGAGGCGGCGCTGTGGTGGTGGTTTAGGTAGGGGGGGAGGAATGGGGGCGCGACAGGTAGGGTTTCGTGTGGGTTAGTTTAGTGGATTCAAATCCACGCGATTGCGTGATTAGGGTGAAAAGGGTATGACGCGGGTGCGTGATGGATGCGATCGCGTAAGTTGGGTAAAAGATGAGTGACACGGACGCGTGAGGCACGCGAACGCATCACTGTGAATTGTGCTAGACGCTCAGTTCCAACATCGTTTTGGCGCAACTCTCTATTTTCATTTAGGGGTTCATAATATCCACGCAACGTGGACGCGTCGCTCACGCTTTCGTGTTGGATGAGTGTTGTGCAAGTGACGTGTTCGCGTCAAGGACGCGAACGCGTGGGCCGTTTTGTGCTAAACACACACTGGCCGCACGATTCCAGCCCAACTTTTTGGGCGTTGGATCCTTACGCCGATTTCCATTCCACACCCACGCGTGGCCTGCGCGCTCGCGTGGGCTTAATTTTTTTTCTTTCTTTTTTTATGCAGTATGTAGAATGCAGTGAATGCTATGCATAATTCCAGATTCAATCAAAATTCAAAAACAGACTAAACTGAAAAAGGAACGATCATACCATGGTGGGTTGTCTCCCACCTAGCACTTTTAGTTAAAGTCCTTAAGTTGGACATTTGATGAACTTCCTGTTATGGTGGCTTGTGCTTGAATTCATCGAGAAATCTCCACCAATGTTTGGAATGCCAATAGCTTCCGGGGGTCCCAAACAAGGCATGTAAAGCCTTTGAGCAGTTTTAAACAGGTTTCAAGGCTCCCGGGGTGTTGAATGTCAGAATAGATTCCAGGATCCCAAACTTTACTTTTACACTCGTCTTTGTCTTGATCTGCATTTTTCCAATCGGGTGGTAAGTAATCTAAATTCTCACTGCAATGACTAAACAGCTTCCGAGATCCTTTCAATTGAGCTTGACACCAATCCTTGCACTTCAAATTGAAGTGTGATACCTCATTGAGCCTCGCATACCAGCTCTGAGTGCGAGTCAATTTCCTTTTACTCATAAAGCCGCAAAGAGCTCTAAGCTGGTCATCTATTTCCTTAGTCTATCAGTACCTTTAGCTGGAAAGTATTTTTCTAGGAATTCTCTCCTAAGTATCTCCCAGTTAGTAACAACTGCTTCAGGTTGAGTGTAGTACCATTCCCTCGCCTTTCCCTCCAGAGAAAACGGGAAAGTGGCTAGCAAAATAGAAGTCTCAGATGCACCGTTACGCCTAACAGTCGAACAGGCTGTCTAAAAATCTCTGAGGTGCTTGAGAGGCTCTTGAGCAGGTAGGCCGTGAAACTTCGGCAGTAGATTAATTAGTGCAGTCTTCAGTTCAATATATGCACCCAGATTTGGATTACACGCTTGGAAAGGTGGTAATGTAAAATTTGGAGCTCCTGCCTCATAAAGAGTAATCCTCCTGGGAGCTGCCATGTCCTCTGCGTTCAAATAAATAGAATCAGTAGAAAGGGAGTCTGTTTCTTCCTTAAATGACGTTTCAAATTCGTCCTCAAAAAGCACTAACCGACGACGAGCTTGCCTTATACGTGAGATAGTTCTTTCAATTTCAGGATCAAATACGGGTGGACTCGGATCAGGTAGTGAACGCGTCATTCAATGAAAGAGACATACAGCTCATGGTAATAAAATAAAATAAAATAAAATGCAAATAAAATAAAAATCCAACCAATAAATTAGCACACTGTTGCTATTCCCCGGCAACGGCGTCAAAAATTGACGTGACAGAAAAATCACCGATTAAAAGTTTATAGAGAAAACAGCGTTGCAAGAATATAGCTCTTAGCCAATGAAGATTCCCCGTATCAATTTAAAAGAGCTGTCACGAAATTTAAAAATAAAAATACTGGGAGTATGAGTCCCAGGTCGTCCCCTAACGAGTTGCAGAGAGAATGCTAATTTATTAATTAGGGGTTTTCAAGAGAGTTTGAGTTTGGATAATGAGCAACTAAATAGTCGTAAATTAAAGAAATAAAAACTAAGAATGATTATTAATAGTCCAAATAAAAAGAAGCCTTGACTGGGGGAGTGATTAATTTGAAGTTCTATCCTTGTTGGGATCTCTTAGGTGTAGTATCAAAAAGGTTGTTGTTTTTACTTAGTTAACCCTTACTAAATAAAGAAAAGTCAAGTGATTGACCTAACTCTTATTCACAAATCCTAGTCCTCTCCCTTGGGAAGGTCTAGCGTTGGTAAATACAGAACTAGCCAACAACTTCCAGTTTAATCTTCACTTAAGCCTTCCAACTCAAGTGTCTCCTTTTAATCAACCCCCATGTCAAGTAGGGAATCTACTCCATGGTCATGAATATAATACTCAGAAAAATATAAGAAGACATAATAAATTAGATAAAATAGAAACTGAAATTTAATTAAAAAATAAAAGTAATCCTCTGTATCAACAATCCATAAAAATAATCCAATTACCACTTTAAACAAGAATTAAGAATGTGGAATAAATAAAAGAGCAAGTAAGGAAACAAACTAGAATAGTATCTTCAACGGAGGTGATGACTCTTCAATATCCAAAGCAAAAAGCATAGAACTAATAAACTATGAATGTAAAGGGAACCTAGAAGAAGAGTAATTTCTTTCTAGATTCTGATCTAAGATCCTAAAACTATCCTAATGGGAATGTGTTGATGTGTGTGTTGAGTCTCTACACACTTCCTGGCTTTATTCTGTGTTTCTGGGCCGAAAACTGGGTCAAAACTCGGCCCGAAATTGCCCCCAGCGTTTTCTGTTATTTCTGCATATCGCGCATGTCACGCATACGCGTCGGTCACGCGTGCGCGTCATTCGGCGATTTTCCTTGTCGCGCGTCCGCGTCGTCCACGCGTGCACGTCATTTGTGCAGACTCCAATCCGCGCGTACGCGTCAGGCACGCGCACGCGTCGCTGCGACTTCTCTATTCCGCGCGCTCGCGTGAGCCATGCGCGCGCGTTGATGCTCGCTGGTCATCTCCTTAGTTTCTTGTGTTCCTTCTATTTTTTCAAGCTTCCTCTCCATTCTCTAAGCCATTCCTGCCATGTAAAGCCTGAAACACTTAACACACAGATCACAGCATCGAATGGTATAAAGGAGAATTAAAATACACAAATTAAAGATCTCTTAGGAATCAAGTTTTCAACTATAGAACAAACTTAGGAAGGGATTGTAATGTCATGCAGTTCATATGAATAAATGGGCAAAGAGTTGATGAAACCACTCAATTAAACACAAGATAAACCATAAAATAGTGGTTTATCACTAGTCTTCATAACGCTCTAACCACCTATTAGGCTTTAAACAATGGAAAACAGGGTTTTGAACACTGGAGGAATGCATTAAAATCAAAAATCATAGTTGCTGAGAAACAAGGGCTCGTGTACGCGGCTTCTTGCTCACATCGCGTGTTCCTTCTCGCGTATGCACCCTGGCCAAGTTGGGCTTCTCGCGTCGCGCGATAGGTGGTCACGTACGCAACCTCAAAAATACCATTCTCGTGTACGCGACCCACACCATGCGTATGCGAGACCTTAAGGCAGTAGCCATTAGTCGCGTTACGCAGGCATCTCGTGTACGCGAACTTAGCAGAACCCTGAAAAAGCTGCTAAGTCCTGAATGCTTAGCTTTGCACACCAAACTTTAATCCAGCATATCTTCCTCATTTTAAAACATTTTTCTACCGTTCTTCAAATGGCATAAACATCTTGGACCCAATTTCATTTCTAAATAAATGTGACACAAATCGAGGGTCTGTAAACCAAGTTATGCTCCTTCAAAGTCGGGCCAAAAACCACTATTTTCACAAAATTTGCAAAAACCTCCAATTTTCAAAACACAAAACTTCCAAAACCCTTTTAAACCAACCAAAACTCAGCCACTCACATCAAGAATATTCCTACTTCCCATTCATTCCTCAACCCACCAATTCTTCCACTTTTAACCAAATCTAAATTCAATAAATTCAATTCATAATCAACATTTCCCATATCAATTTTTAAATAAATGTTCAATTTCATCAATCAATATATATACATATCAATATCACCTACAATCTTCATACTCATCAACAAGAACTTCAACCTTACCAATAATTAGGCATATCATCCATATTACTCATAACCATACATGCTTTATCAATAATTAGCACCACTCACAACCAATCAACCATTATTCATATATTCAACTTAATCCATATCATCCAACAACTACATCAATATTTTAAAATCCTATCCTAGGGTCACTAGCCTAAGTTTTCACATTACATTATATTTTAGATACAGGAAACTGAAACCATACATTGGTCGATTCCGCGTTTACCCTGGAGCACCTCCAATTCAACTCTTCCTCAATTTTCAAGGCTCCAACACCTCCAATATCAGATTTTCAGCTTGTAAATCACTTCAAACTCTCAAAATCTCCATCAAACTCCAATCTATTTACATATATACCTTACCTAACACACATAATATGCATCCATCCATACAAACTCAATATCTAATCACCACAACTCAAGTATTTGACTTAGGGTTGAGATTCTTATCATAGACAAGGATCAAGGAGGCAAGAATAATCTTTTTCCTTTAAGCTAATTGGATCCTATAACATCAAAACTCAAAAATCTCAACACTTTACCCACTAAATTTTGAATTCAAGGGATGAGGAATCAGAAATAAAATCGTGACTTACCTCAAAAATAAATTTGTAAGCTTTGTAGAGTTCGACGCCGCAGTCGCGTGGCCGCAAACGGTGCAGCGATCGAAACTCCAGATCAAAAGTTACAAAGAGTTGAAGATCAAGCTAGGTTTGTGAAATTGGAACTCTCTTCTTCCCTCTTGCTGCCTTCGTAGCGTGCTTCCATGAGACGGGAGGAAGAGTGAGCTGTGGCTCACTTAATTTGGTGTAATGGTTTGGGGCAAGGGCCCAATACGGGCCCAGTTGGTCCGGTTTGGTCCATTTGGCTCAATTTTGGGCCGAATTCTTTAAAATTAGTGTCGAAATTCTCGTTTTAATTTTCTCTTTCATATTAAGCCAATAAAAATCATATGTCTAATTTTCAAGAACAAATTTTAATTTGTAGGTTATTCATTCATTAATTAACCGAGTTTTACACTCAACATTATTGTTAGCAATTTATTATTTTATTGTTTAATTTATGTTATTTTCTTTTTTTTTACTTATTTAAATTATTATTTTTCAGTTATAAAATATAGTACTCATTAAATATGTAATTTATTTTTATCATGAGTATATTAAAAAGTATCATATAATTAATATGTTTATTAATTAATTAGCGTACTATATAGTTAATATGTTCATGATGATAAATATTAAATAATTGATGAGAGTATTATTTTATAATAACATTAAAGAGGATATGGTATTTTAAACCAAAAATATATGCGCCAAAAATAAAAATAAAAACTTCAATAACTTAATAACAAAAAGTAGTATTTTTTAACAGTTTTATAACATCGCATTTTGATTGATTGAGAAATTATATCCACAATTTTTATTTCTAAGAAATAAGAAAGGTAATTATAATTGTGAATATTTATATAGAATAGAATTATTTATTTTAAGAAATAATGTGTGCATAGCAAAAATCAGCTATTTATATATATTTAATATAATTGAATTTTTTATACTCTATTTTCGCTCTCAAAATATTTAATTATTTGTTTTTTTCTTCTCTTCTCTCCCTTCAGCGTTGATGTTTCAATAACGTGACGTGATGTTCTAACATGAGGTTAAAGAAATTGAACAACAAAAATGAGGTGTTTAGCTTTACCTGTTGGTTATTCTAATTTTGTTTCCAAAGCTAAAGGAAGAAATGACTTTTTTTTTTTTAATTTCGAGAGAGAAGACTTTATGAAATTTTTTTGAAGCAACATCAAAATAGTGGCATAAACATTGTTCCATAGCCATATTTTTCAACAGCAAGATCATTTCCTATGCCGGTTAAATTCAAAATAACATAGCATTGTCATCCTTTATAAGAAGATAAATTTTATGGTGCTATTCGAGATAACTTCTTTGATTTCTACAAATTCAAGAACTTCATATCACGAAAAAATAAATAAATAAATAAATAAAAAATACGAAGTCCATAAAGTATGTTGGAAAAGAAAGGAGATCAAATGTCCAATTGAAATTTATGTGTGATTTTTACAGCTTTTGATTTTTTTAATTGAGTATATTAGATTTTGGAACAAAAGTCTCAACATTATTGTTAGCAATTTATTATTTTGTTGTTTAATTTATGTTATTTTCTTTTTTTACTTATTTTAATTATTATTTTTCAGTTATAAAAAATTGTACTCATTAAATATGTAATTTTTTTTATCTTGAGTATATTAAAAAGTATAATAATTAAAATGTTTATTAATTAATTAGAGTAATAGATATTTAATATGCTCATGATGATAAATATTAAATAATTGATGAGAGTATCATTTTATAATAACATTAAAGAGGATATGGTATTTTAAATAAAAAAATATAGTAGAAAAATAAAAGAAACCTCGATAATTTAATAACGAAAAGTAGTATTTTTTTAATAGTTTTATAACTTTGCATTTTGATTGATTGATAAATTATATCCACCACCTTGATTTCTAAGAAATAACAAAGGTAATTATAATTGATAATATTTATATACAATAGATTTATTTATTTTAAAAAATACTGTATACACACAAAAAATCTACTTTTGAANATATATATATATAATTGAATTTTTTTATATTCTAATTTCGCTCTTAAAATATCTAATTAGTTGTTCTTTTCTTTTCTCCTCTCTTCTCAGCGTTGATGTTTCAATAACGTGACGTGATGTTTTGACATGAGGTTAAAAAAATTAAACAATAAAACTGAGGTGCTAGGCTTTACCTCTAATTTTGTTTCCAAACCTAAAGAAAAAAATGACTTTTTTTTTGAATTAGGAGGAAAAAGACTACGAAATTTTTTAGAAGCAACATCAAATAGTGGCATAAATATTGTTCCATAGGCATATTTTACAACAAGAATATCATTTCTTGTACCAGTTAAATTCAAAATAACATAGCATTGTCATTCTTTATAAGAAGATGGATTTTATGGTGCTATTCGAGATAACTTCTTTGGTTTCTACAAATTCATGAATTTCATATCACGAAAACAAATAAATTAAAAAAAATAAAAAAGAAAAAGTCTATAAAGTATGTGGGAAAAGAAAAAGAAAGGAAGTAAAATGTCCAATTGAAATTTATGAGTGATTTTTCATGCTTTTGATTTTTGTAATTGAGTATATAGATTTTGGAATAAAAGTCTCAACATTATTGTTAGCAATTTATTATTTTGTTGTTTAATTTATGTTATTTTCTTTTATTTTTTACTTATTTTAATTATTATTTGTCAGTTATAAAATATAGTACTCATTAAATATGTAATTCCTTTTTATCATTAGTATATTAAAAAGTATAATAATTAATATGTTCATTAATTAATTAGAGTACTATATAGTTAATATGATCATTGTAATACCATAATATTCAAATTCTTATGCTCGAGTCATAAGTCAATGATATTACGGTGGTACGACTCTTGGGTAAATTTTTTATTCATAACTATAAGTATAATTGAAGGGAATATTAAGCGAGAAGCCTGAAAAGGGTAAAAAAATAAAATCGCGAAGACGTATCACTCACGTTTCGACAACAAAAAGATAAAACATGAAGTAGAAAGCGATATACTGATGAAGGCATAAAGGAGATTAAGAGATAGATAACAGATAGATATATATATATATAACATAAGTAAATAGCCACTAGTCGCAACCTGCGAAGTTTAGGCCGGCTAGGGTACAATATGAAAATAGTTGACAACAGTATCTCCTAGTCTCTCCCAAAAGAAACATAAGAGCCTATATAGGCAAATTCAAAAGAGTTCAATACATAATATAATCTTTTCAAAATAAAGGTGGAGAGATTCTAAGCAAAATATAAAGTAGAGAATATAAAGATCTTCGCCGTCTCTCAGACGAACCACAGCTCACTTTTGAGCACCTAGACCTGTATCTGAAAAATAAGAGATATATACAGAATGAGAACCCCCCGACCCATGGGTTCCCAGTACGATAAAAGTGCCAAATAAATACAATGCACTGCAATAAAAAACTCACTAAGCATCCTAAACTTCCTTTCACCAAATATTCACCCTATGTTCTCGCTAATCCATAAGTAGGCAATTGTCATAAGGGAATGCTAAATCTAACTCATATTTCTCATGCTTCCCAACTATCTAACCCTTCCACGAACCAGAATTAGAATCATAAACAAAATCATTACCAGTTGTTTTGTCCCATCAATTATATATCAATACATCATATCCTCACCTGGAGCAAGTGAATTCACTTCACTACGTCTACCCAGGGAGCTCAAATTATCTCATTTTTAATCATCATCATCATTCAATCGCATCATCAATTCATCTCATCAAGAACAGCCCTTAGCGTCCACTGACACCAGTATGAGGGACCTCTCAGTTGTACAAATAGAAGCAATACAGACAAGTAATGCACAATTAAGGTACAAGTAGAACAAGTAGCACATAATCAGGTAATATAGCATATATGATATAGCAATTCAAAATAAATAGGCACACCCAAGCAATTCAAACATATGCAAATGATGCATGCCTTCTGCCTGATAAACCCCAATTTGGTGGTTTATCTTGTATTGAATATAGGGGATCTTATCAACTTTTCCCACATTTAATCACTAAAATAGCATGGTTGTATAAATTCTCCTTAAACTGTGCTTAAGAGTGAAAACATGTTTTTAGGTCTTAAAATAGCTAAATTAAATTCACCTTGATTCTATTCGATGCCTTGATATGTTTGTTAAGTGATTTCAGGTTTAGAAGGCAAAGATTGGATTGACGGAATGAAGAAAAAGCATGTAAAAATGGAGAACTCATGAAGAAATGAAGGAACTACTAAGTTGTCAATCCTGTCCTCTTCGCACTTAATCGATTATAACTTGAGCTACATAGATCCAAATGAGGCGGTTCTAGTTGCGTTGGAAAGCTAACATCCGGGGCTTCAAAATGATATAAAATTTTATAGTTTCCTGGCCTTTAAGGATGCGTACATGTCATTCTATGCACACGCATTGCATGATCAGCGGGGGCCATTTTGAGCACCTCATGGCTAGCAATTTCTAGCTCATTTTGGACCCAATACAACTCATTTCTGATGCTATTGAACCCAAGAATTTAAGGGGAATGAACAAAGTAGTGTTAGTTTGGAGTTTTCATCATTTTTTAGGATAGAATTCTAGAGAGACAAGCTCTCTCTTTAGATCTAGGTTTAATTTCTTGTTTTCGTCTTGTCTTCCTTACAAATTCTTGTTCTTATACCTTTTTTCTTCTCAATTCTCTTGTTAATTTTCCTTTATATGCCTCTTTTATGTTTAAGCACTTTTTTTTATTTTAATTTCCTTTAATGCAATTTCATGTTTTATGTTCCTCTTGTTTAATTGATTTGCTGTTATTTCCTTGCTTGAGTAGTTGTAGATTTACATTTCTTGCAATTTTATCTTGCTTTTCTTTTATGCCTTCTAAGTGTCTGATAAATGCTTGGTTGGATTTTAGTGTAAATTTTTCTATTCTTGGCTTGGGATGATAATTTAGGTGAACTTGAGTTGCTAATGTCCAAGTGATTGATGATTGGTATCCTTGACTCTAGCTCCCACTAAGTCCATTAGTAAGGTGGTTGGTACTTATGGATTAGGATTAATGTATCTCATTTGACTTTCCTTTACTTGTTAGAGGATGACTTAATGAGATTGATCCTTGCAATTATCATGTTGTGGTTATGACAAGGATAAAGATCCTTAACCATCAACATTTGTCAAGACCTTTTTATCATTTGAGCTTTATTTACTTTTCTTGTCTCTTATTCAAAAACCCAAAAATACTTGTCCCATAACCAATAACAAGAACACTTCCCTGCAATTCCTTGAGAGATGACCCGAGGTTTAAATACTTCAGTTTATTTTTATTGGGGTTTGTACTTGTGACAAACAAAATTTTTTATTGAGGAATTGTTTGTTGGTTTAGAACTATACTTGTAACGAGATTTCATTTGTGAAATTCTTTACCGATAAACAATTTTCGTTCATCAAAATGGTGCCGTTGCATGGAATTGCAAATGTGTGCCTTGTTATTGGTTATTGTGAATATGTTAATATTGTAAATATCTTGATTTTTGGTTGGCTTGCTAGTTGTAGGACTTTATCTCTCTTTGTTTCTTATTAGTTTTGTTCTTATTTTTCTCTTTTCACTATGAATTCTCACCCCTTTGGCTATGAGTTTGGTTCAAATTATGTTGTAGGAAATGGGAATTTCAATGAGAATGTGCATCAAGGATGGAACAATCCAAGATGGGAGGAGCCTCAAGGAATTTATCACTCTTCATGGCAACAACCTCATCCGGCTTCTTATAGGTATAATTCCCATCCTAATGCATGTCAATTCAATGGCTATGGTGAACCTCCTTGTGACTATCAACAACCACCATCATATGCCTATGAGCCTCATCCTCAACATAGCCATCAACCATACTCACAAGCCCCTCTCTACCAAATACCTTCATATGATCCATATTCATCATATAACCAATCACCCTTACCTTATCCTTGTGACCATTATGTAAGAAAATCCTTAGAGCCACCACAATTCCAATCCAATTACTCCCAAGAATCACCTCAATACACACCATCTCCATATTTCCACCAAGAAGAACAATCTTCCTATTATGAATTCTTTCTCCAAAACAATGAACCCTCCTATCCACCCCAAGCTCCAATGGATGATTCTCTCACTTTATTACTTCAAGGGCAAAGAGAAATACAAATGGGAACACTAGAATTTGTGGCTACCTTGACCAAGGTAGTAAACACTTTAGCCTCCCAATGTTTTAACACTCAAAGTACTTCCATAGCCACATGTGAAGATGAAGAGTTTAGCATGAAGAATATATAAGAAACCCCGGTGGAGAATAAGGAGTGGGATTTTGTATTGGAGCAATTGGAGGAAGCTATGATTGTTGAAGAAGAGGAAGAAGTGGTTAAAGACTTAGGATATGCGGAACCACCATGTGAATCTCAATAACCTCCCACCAAGAAGCTTGAAATTGATGTTGAGGAGGGTGTACAACCTCCAAAGCATATCATAGTTGGAGACTTTGAAGAGGTTGATCAAGAGATGGATTTAATCATTGATGAATTCTTATCCACAATTGAATCCCCTTCCATGGGACATGAAATTGAGATCATTGAAGACAACTCTATATCAATTGACATTGGTGACCTTGTTGATGACTCTTCCAATGAATGTGAAGTGGATGTCGAAGTAGACTTTACACGACCTCCCAAATTTGATTTGATTGATGATGATGAGGAGTTGGAAGAAGTTAACAAGCAAGGAGAAGTTGAAGAAAGTTATTAAGAGGTGGAGGTAATCAAATAAGTGCACAAGGGAGTGGAACTTGCAAGGAATTGGAAACACCCCTCCCCTAGCCATCACCATTCATTCTTTCATTCAAGTGGGTAAATATCTCATCTCTAAGCTTTATTGTCCCACTTGAATATGGTTTGCATAAAACGGATGGGCAACTTAGAGCTCTTTGTGGAGTTAAGAGTAAGAGGGAATTGTGTAGTGGTTGGAAAAATAATGTTAGGCTCATTAAGGTTGAACCCTCAAGGCATAGGTCCCATGGTTGGTGTAGAGCTAGATTGCTTAGGTCTAGGAGAATGTTTGGGTGCTCAAATGAGAATTCAGCTTTCTTACCATCCAATTGCAATCATGATGATCAATTAGAAGATGGGTGTGAAAATAAAGTGTGGGATCCCGGATTACAAGAAGAGGATCAACTTTGGGAGCTCATGGTTTGTGAAGAACCCCATCAAAGCTTGTAGCTATTAATTTTGAAGAATGGAGCTTATTGAAAATTCAAGCATTGGTGGATGTTCAAGGATGGATTCAAGCACAAGCCACCTTGATGAGGAGCTCCCCATAAGTCCAACTTAAGGACAATAAATAAAAGTGCTAGGTAGGAGACACCCCACCATGGTAAACTCTTTTCATTCTCTTGCATATATAATCAATGAATGAATTGAGTTGCCATTGTTAGGTAGTTTTCACCTTTGCTTATTTTTATTTTAGTGTACTTGGTTAGTAGTTTGTTTGAGTAGAATTAAGCTTTAAGTTGTAGGTTAGTTGTTTTTGAATTGCATTTTGCTTGAAGTGCAAGTTTTGTTTGTTTTGTCTTTGAAAATTTTTCAAAACCTAAAAGATTTTTGTTAAATTTGAATTTTGGTTGATTTAGAATTTTTATAGGTTAGGAGAGTGTTAAATTCTATTTTTATGCTTTAAAAAAAGGGTCAATCCACGCTTAAGCATGGGCAACGCTTATGCGTGGATTGCCATATGCAGACTCCTGGTACAAAAATCAGAGAGTTGTGCTAGAGTTGTGCTGCAATCTACGCGTAAGCATGGGTGATGCTTATGTGTCGATTGTCCCTGCTGCAATCCATGCTTAAGCATGGGCAATGCTTATGCGTGGATTGCACCCTGTATAATAATAAGAAAAATAATATATATATTATTTTTTTCATCACTTTTCATTTTCTTTTTTTTATTGCATTTGCTTATTTTCATTCATTTGCATTTTAATTTTTTTTCTTTATAGCTTGTTCTTCTTTTCCTTTCTAAGTTTTTTATTCTAATAATGGTGTTGAATTCTCTTACTCAATTGTTGAGAATTTCTTGGTTATATTAATGCTTCTTGACTTGTTTGATATTGATGGGTGATGAAATTTCTAAGTCAATGCTTAATCTTGTATGACTCTTGTGTTCTTTGTGCATTGATATGAACTCATATTGTCTTTCATGACCCACTCTTTCTTGATTGAACTTCATGTTCAATATGCTTTTCATGCTTTGACTCTACCTTTGCATCAAGTATTAATATGCCTTAACTTATATTGTTTTCTCACTCACATGTTGTAGCTACCATGTAGATGAGAACCATACTCTTATTTGGCATTAGCCCCACCTATGTTCTATTTACTTTGATATCCTTGTTGTAGGCTTAATTTTCTTTCTTTTTCTCTCCTTTTAGGTTGGCCACCAAAAGAGGGAAAGAAAAAGCTTTTAATTGGGGCAACAAGCAAGTCTTCCGCACAACCTTTTGAAGAAGCTCATCAGTTGTGGCAACCCGTCCACCTTGCTCTTCTTTGCATGCACTGAAGACGGTGCAATCTTCAAGTGTGGGGAGGTCGTCTGAACGATCTCTGTGGGTAACAATTTCCTTTCAACACCAATTCTTAGTTTTCTTTGTTAGATTAGTTGTCACATTACATGATAGGTTGCATGTTAGTTAGAATTTGTATATATTTTACCACTTCTTTTATGTTATGACTACTTGGTTAGGGTGATAATTGATTTTCCAAGAAAACTATTTTAGGGCACCCTACTGATGAGCGGATAATTTATACGCTTTTTGGCATTATTTTTAGGTAGTTTTTAGTATGATCTAGCTACTTTTTAGTATATTTTTATTAGTTGTTAAGCAAAATTCACATTTCTGGACTTTACTATGAGTTTTTGTGTTTTTCTATGATTTCAGGTATTTTCTGCCTGAAATTGAGGGACCTGAGCAAAAATCTGATTCAGAGGCTGAAAAAGGACTGCTAATGCTGTTGGATTCTGACCTCCCTGCACTCGAAATGGATTTTTTGGAGCTACAGAAATCCAAATGGCGCGCTCTCAATTGAGTTGGAAATTATGACAACCACTTCCGTTCTACATGAAAATAAGCTTGAATACATATCTCTTGGATTCCTGATCCATGCGCATGGTTACCTCTCCTAACAACAGAGCCTTCCATTCCGTGAGATCAGAGTCTTCGTGGTATAAGTTAGAATCAATTGGTAGCATTCTTGAGATCCAGAAAGTCTAAACCTTATCTGTGGTATTTCGAGTAGGATCTGGGATGGGATGACTGTGACGAGCTTCAAACTCATGACTGTTGGGCGTATGATGCATGAAAACTAGTCTCTCAACAAATTTCCCTTCGGCAAGTATACCGAATTGTCGTCAAGTAAAAACTCACAATAGAATGAGGTCGAATCCCACAGGGATTGATTGGTCAAGCAATTTTAGCTGGAAAAGTATGCTAGTTGAGCTAAACAGAATGTAGTTAGTATTACAGGAAATTAAATGGCGAGAAAGTAAATGGCAGAAAATAAAATGCAAAATCTTAAATGGGGATTTCGGGAGATGAACATGAAAATAAATGGCAGAAAATAAAGAGAATGGATAAGATTAGAAATGGGGAATTCATTGGGCTTAGGAGATGTTAAATTCTCCGGATCAAGTTCATTCTCATCTCTTCCTCAATCAATGCATTCATTGATCTCCTTGGCAATCTTAAGTGATTGGATCCCAATTCCTTGGCAATCCAATCTCTCTAAGCTTGAACAATTACCCAATTCCTTGATTTAATTGCTCATGGGAAGAGATAAAGTGTGGTCACTGATTATACCACATGTATTTCCAAATCAAAGTGTTGGGAGGATTACATGTCACTATATCCGCCCAGACCCCAATTTGGTCCAACATGAGAAAGCATTTCTAGCATGATCTCCTCATCCCTTTTTCAAGGCTCAGAGGAGATCCAATTATGGAGAGTTTCTTTTCCAAGACAACTAACCAATGGAATTAAGATCGAAAGCTTTCTAGCAAATCAAGAGGAAAGAAAGAGGAAGAAGAATCAAAACTATAATTGATCCATCAAATTAAAACAAAGCTCCCTAACCCAATGAAAGGGATTTAGTTGTTCATGGCTCTGGAAATGGAAAATAGCAGAAAAGAATACATGCTTAGCTAAAATGTGCAGAAAAGTAAATATATAGAGGGTAGTTCTCCAAAGTCCAAGCCTATCTATAGTTCAAAACTACTCCTATATATACTACTCTTCTCGACCTTCTAGTGAGTTCTTCAAGTCTTGGATGTGGGCCTTAGATCTTGAGTTGAAGCAAGTACACTCTTTAGTAGGCTCAGCTTGCAGAAAAGTGTGAGTTAAGCATGGGCGTTAGTTAGGATGTTAGTGGCGTTAACGCTAAGTGAAAATGTGGGTTCGAGAACGTTAGTGGCAATCACCTTTCTCACTAACGTTCCAACCCTAAAATGGTCCACGTTAACTTCAACGTTAGTGGCACTAACGTGACCACTAACGTTGCCTCATGATCCTTCGCAAACGTTATTGGGAATCACCTTTTCCAATAACGTTGCATTGTGTCCCCATTCATCACGTTAGAGTTCACGTTAACTAGATTAACGTGGCTCTTAACGTAGGCATGCCTAAGCTTCGAGAGCGTTAGTGACACTTACCTTTGTCACTAACGCTCCAAACGCCCCTCCTCTCCATGTTAGAGTTCACATTAACTAGGTTAACGTGGCGACTAACGTGGTAGTGAATGCCATCTCCAACGATAGTGACAAAGGTGAGTGTCACTAACGTTGGCTCATCATGCTTAACTCCACGTTAACTTTCACGTTAGTGGTCTTAACGTGACCACTAACGTGGGCAATGTTGGTCTTGATCCAACGTTAGTGACAAAGGTGAGTGTCACTAACGTTGGTATTGTCCTTCCCTTCCACGTTAGAGTTCACGTTAACTAAGTTAACGTGACTCTTAACGTGGCTAATTGCCAAGCGTTAGTGGTGTTCACTTTTACCACTAACGCTGGAGCTTCCTTTTTCTCTACGTTAACTACCACGTTAACCTAGTTAACGTGACAATTAATGTGGGCTTATGATGGCTTCGTAGGCGTTATTGGCGATCGCCTTTTCCATTAACGCTACAAGCTTGTCCCTATTCCACGTTAGTGGTCACTATACTTGGTTAACGTGATTGCTAACGTGGCTTCTTCTTGCTTCTTTTGTCCTGAAATCAATCAAATAAAGTTCATCAAATCTCTAGCCCAAGTCATGAGATTATGCATCATCAATTTGTCATTCAATCCTTGCAAAATCCTCATGAAATCATGTAAAGTTCACAATAGTTGCTTGAATCAAGGTGTAAGTATATTTTCATCCAAAACTTGCTTATTTCCTAAGAAAATGCATGAAACTACCTTAAAACAGTAAAGAAAAGGTCAGTGAAATTGGCCTAGATGCCCTGTCATCACAACACTAAACTTAAAGCTTGCTTGTCCGTAAGCAAGTATTGAAACCTAGGAAGAATGAATGAAAGAACAAGATAAACAATATAAAAGTAAAATTCCTAGTTTATGGGGTTTCATGCATAGCAACTTAGGTTCATTCCTTTACTGGCTTCCAGGCCTTTATCATGCCCTTGAATACTTGCTTGATTGCATCCTTTGAGACTTCTTAATTATTGATCCTCCCTTCCCTTCTAAGGTTTATTGCATTCCTTTTTAGACTAAGTGCTCTGTAAGAGAGCGACTCTTTAAGATAAGCTTTCAGCCAACACTCCCGAACCAGTTGGTTCAAGGTGCTAGGTGTTAAGACACCCCTAAGGACTTACTCCCTCAAGTCTCTTTCCCCCATACATATACACCACATGCATATGGTTTGTTCTTTTTCTTTCTTGAGACCTTGGTGTCCAGCACCTCTTTGGGTTGCTAAGTATTCTGTAGCACAGGTTACTCTTGATAATGGACTTTCAGCTGATAATCCCGGATTAGTTAATCCAAGTTACCAACTGATAAGGCACCCCTCAGAGCTTATTCATCCAAGCATATCCCTTGCACATGAACACCACAGACACATGCCTCAATCTTCAAACCCTTGGTGCCTAGCATTATTTCTTATTGTTTTTCTTTCCTTTTTGACTTTTATTGCTCTTTCTCTTTTCTTATTAGGATCTTATTAATTAGCTAGTCTCCTGGGGTGTGTTTCAAGCATATGATTCAGGGTAGATAGTTGCCTTCCTACCTTGTTGGTGAACCAACTTAGCTAATTAATCACCCTACCACAAACATTCAGGATTTACTTCACAAGATAACTCCACTCTTATTCTTTTCATAACAACTTCTTTTTTGATTGACTTAAAAGACAAGCATACAATAAGCAAGATGAAAATGAAGCATGGACATTAGACTAGTAAGCATAGACCTAAGCAACTAAAGCTTTAAAGGCAGAATTAAAAATCCTAAACTACTATAGAAGCATGTTCTATTTCATACATGATTTTTCTTATTTAAAGCCTGAAAGAGATAAAACTAAGAAGAAACTCAACCACCTTTCACTTATTGGAATGCTCATGTCCCTTTGTCTTGGGATCCTCCTTGATTGCTTGAGTCCCCATTTCCTTTGCGCTTCCCGATAAGCTTTTTCCATAAACAAGCATCCTCCATCTTCTTCTTTAATGATTCCTTTTGTTGTTTCACCTTTCCCTCTTCTTTTTCTGCTAAGTCCTTGCGAACTGCCTCATAACTTGGAATGGCAGGGTGCAAGTTATGCATATGCCCAGTCATATAAGTTAACTTGGCCTGAGTGTTTATGCTAAACTCTTCCCGATGCAGTTGCCTTCTTTCGTTGAGCACGCTGAATTCGTTGAATGCTTTCATCTGGGCTATCTGGCACTGGTTGAGTTCTTGAAGGCATTTGTCTTGGCTCTCTTGCCTTTCGGTCACTTGATTGATGGCTTGGGTGAGCTGGGAGTAATGCTCCTATTACAACTCCATTTGTTGTTTCTGCCACTTTCTTTGTTGATCCATCCAACTAGAGAGTCGTTCTTCTTGATGATCCATCCTTTGAGATTGGACATGTAATTGTTGTTCTTGTCCCTCCATATGGCTCCTTGCCAGATCCTCAATGGCTCCTTGAATATGAAACAGATTTATGTTGGTTGGATCATATTGCCCTTCTTGCTGGTACCCTATTTGTCAGGGTTCTTCTTGGTGAGGTTCTTCTTGGTGAGGCTCTTATTGTGTAATTCTTTTCCCTATCTGAGGTCTTCTTTGTTGTTGAGCGTGTGTCACATAGTTTATACGCTAGAAGGTAACTAATCTCCCAGGATTTACCCACTGTGGATTGTTATCTTCGAATACCACCTTGGCTTTCATGCATAGTCTAAGGACGGTGCTGGGGTACCAAAGTCTAGCACCCGGATCATTCTTCTCAGGTGAGTCCTGGATCCCTTCAGCTATGATTTCGTTCATATTGATACTCCCACCCTTTACTAAGCAATGTACCATAGTAGCTCGAGCAATATTGACCTCAAAATTGTTTGCAGCTGGAAGGATAGACCTCCTTACTAGCTCAAACCATCCCTTGGCTTCCGGGATGAGGTCTCCTCTCCTAATGAACCGTGGTCTCTTATCCGAGTATCTTTCCCAATCAGACCCTATAACACATATATCATTCACTATTTCTTCAAGTTCATCTTCGTCGGGGGCATTGCTTATTCTTACTTGATAACTGAGCTCATCAAAATATGGCAATTTCAGCTGAAGAGTCCTTGTTATAGCATTGGGGCTGAAGTCCACCTCTGTTCCTCTCACGTAGCTTTTGAAGGTGGGGACCCTAGTACTGTCTTCTCTTGCCACATTGGCGTAGAACTCCTTGATGAGGTTTGTATTTATCTTTGTCTATGGGTTCGTGAGCTTTTTCCAACCCCTCTATGCAATCTTCTCTCTAATTTTCGGGCACTCATCCTCGTTGAATTAGAATGTCAACTCTGGCAATATTTTCTTGTTTTTGATCTGTTCATATTGGAGCTCATGGAAGGCGGTCTTGAATCTCCCGGCATCGAAAGGAGGCTGCCCCATAGGTTCCTTCCCTCTTCTCCTCTTAGAGCTCGACGATGCCATGAGTGATGGTTGGTATGTTTGCGGCTCACAAGACGTGGCTAGGAGAGTGTGGAGATATTGAGTATGTGTGTTCAAGAGAAGGAAGAGAAATGAATGAGAATGAGAATTGCGTAGGGAGAGGTGTAGTATGGGGGTTATTCATATAAAAAGGATGCTGGGTGTTTGAAGGGTGTGGATTGATGGTGTTGCTTAATGATGAACGGTTGGGGTTTGGCACTGGATGAGCACAAGGATCACCTCTTTTATGAGGGTCTTGGTTCGGTCTCCAAGGCTATCCAACTCCCAATGTTGCATGGCAACACTTCCCAAGATACTCCCCTTGAAGACAAGTGTGTGATTTCCTTGGTATAGTGGCCGAACCTCCTTTCTTTGGTTGTCCTATCAAGTACAACATATCCCCTTTTTGATTTCCTATACAAGACAAAAGGAATGCAAAAAGTTAATTGAATTTTTGGTGGGAAAAATTAAAGTGTGAAATAGCTACTGTTAAAAAAAAATTTTCTTTTGTTTTTAAAATAACTAAATGCTTTTCATGAATGCAAATCAATCGACCACTCAATTTTCCATGCATGCAACGTTGGTAACACCAAACTTGTTTGTGATCATATGGTGGAACAAGATTCAAAAAGAATCTCATACCATTGAGTGTGTTCAAGCCCTCTTGGTGTGCCTTGAACACCAAACTTATCATGTACTATATGCTGCATGTAGGGATTCTTATATTGTTTGTCGAAGTTGATTTAGAATCCATGAACTTTGCTTTATTACTACTATTAGAGACTAAAGAGAGAGGGTATGGAACATGGGTTGCCTCCCATGAAGCGCTTCTTTAGCGTCATTAGCTTGACGTTTGGCCTTTGTCAGGGTGGTTGGTAGTGCTTCAAGTCCTCCCCCTTTGCAGTGGATTTATCTCCATTGGCTTTGTTAAGAAGCTCCACATGTTAAGGATAAGATTTTGTTGATGGTGTACACTAGAGATAGCTGAGATGGAATGGTGGGGAGATGAGGTGGTATAGATGGAAAGTAGGCAGAGACCACTTCATCTCCTGGAGAGAAGTCCTCTGTAGGGATTTTCTTGTTCCTCTATCCCCTTGGGACCTTTTTCTTTGTTTCCCTTGATGTTACCTTGCTCCTCATGGTTCCTTCTTTCAGGGGGATTTTGTTTCTTGTCCCATATGACTCTGGTGAGTTTAGCTTCTCTTGGTTCGCACTTGGCTATTGTTCCTTCTGATTACATTACTCGTTAACCATAGGAGTTCTTAGGTGTGGTGCTTATGCTCCCTTGTCTGGCTCTTTCATAAGCTCTTTATTGTGCTTTTCATTTGACTCTTCATTATCATGATCTACTTCTTGTGATGGTTTGAAAACGTTGAAGGTGAGCTGTTCATCGTGTATCCTCAATACTAGCTCTCCTCGCTCCACATCTATAAGTGCCCTGGCTGTGGCTAAAAATGGCCTCCCCAAGATGATGGGGTGGATGGGATTCTCTTCCATTTCTAGGATAACGAAGTTCGTGGGCAAGAAGTAGTTCCCAACCTTCACCAACACGTTTTCAACCACTCCTATAGCCTGTTTTTCAGTTTTGTCAGCTAATTTGATGATTACATCTGTGGGTGTTAGCTCATTGATTTGAAGCTTTTTCATGAGGGATAGCGGCATTAAGTTGATACTTGCTCCCAGGTTACAGAGTCCCTTATCAAACATTGTCTCTCCTATAGCACAAGGAATGTGAAAGCTCCCTGGATCCTTCTTCTTTGTAGGTGGCTTTGTTTGAATGAGAGCACTGCACTCCCTGTTCATCTTTATTGTTTGTCCACCTTTCATTGAACTTTTTTTTTCCAACAGCTCCTTTATATATTTGATGTAAGATGGCATTTGCTAGAAGGCTTTAATAAATGGTATATTTACATCAAGAGATACAAACATGTCAAGGAACCTTGAATAAATTCTCCTCCTCATTTTTTTCTTTAGCTCCTCCTTGTGTGTGGGATGGGGTGTATAGTTTCTTTCTTCATGATTTCCCTTTGGACTATCTTGGAGATGTTCTTTATGTGTGTCTATTTCCTCCATACTCCTCTCATCACTTGTGGTGATCATTTTGCATTCTTTCCACCTTACTTTCTTTGTTTCTCCTCTTGGGTTCTTCTTTGTATCACTTGGGAAACTATCAATAGGTTTGGGAAATTATTGAGAAAGATATCCCACTTGGGACTCCAGCTTCTTGATGTTTTCCCCTTGGTTTTTGATATTGGCTTGCACTTCATCCTTGAACACTCTGTTGTCTTGGACTTCTTTGCATATGTCTTCAAGTAGAGCCTCAATTTTGGAAAGTCTATCCTCGGTTGGTGATGGTGGGTTGAGATTAAGTGGTTGAGAAGGGTGATTAGGTGGGTGTTGATAGGATCTCTGTGAGGTATGTTGTGAGTTGCGTTATTGTTGGGATTGTGGTTGTGGCGTCTCTGGTCTTGGCCTTGGTCTTGTTGGTTTTTCCACCCAAAGTTAGGGTGATTTCTCCATCCAGAATTATAAGTTTTGGAGTATGGATCATGGATATGTCTGGGTGAGTTTCCAACATACTTGGCTTGTTCCCAGTCACCTTTTTCTCCTACATTCACTCTTTCTTAAGCTGGTGATGAAGTGATGACTGCTGTAACTTGGTTTTCTTCCACCTTCTTGGTAAGATCTGCTAGTTGCTTGGTGATCATCATATTTTGAGCCATCAATGCATCCATGTGGTTCAGCTCCATTACTCCTCGAGTGTTGCTTCTTTCAGAAGCATAGAAGTAGTCATTCTTAGCTACCGTCTCAATAACATCTATGGATTCTTCAATGGTTTTCTTCTTGTTTAGAGAGCCCCCTGATGAATGGTCTACAGCCTTCTTTGACTCATAAGAAAGACCTTCATAGAAAATGTGAAGTTGAACCCATTCATTGAACATGTTCGGTGGGCATCTTCTTGTTAAGTCCTTAAACCTCTCCCATGCCTCATAGAGAGTTTCACCATCTTATTGCCTGAATGTTTGCACCTCAACTCTCAGCCTGTTGATTCTTTGAGGAGGGTAGAACCTTGCCAAAAACTTGTTCACCACATCTTCCCAATTTGTTAAGCTCTCATTCGGGAAGGATTCCAGCCACTTAGAGGCTTTGTCCCTGAGTGAAAAAGGGAACAAAAGTAGTCTATAAACATCTGGATAAACTCTATTAGACTTCACAGTGTCACATATTCTCAGGAAGGTGGTTAGATGTTGATTGGGGTCTTCTTGGGCACTTCCTCCAAATGAGCAGTTGTTCTGAACAAGGGTGATGAGCTGGGATTTTAATTCAAAGTTGTTGGCATGTATGGTGGGCTTTTGGATGATGCTTCCACAATTTCCTAGGTTTGGGTTGATATAAGAGCCTAGAACTCTCCTCTCTTGCCCAACGTGATTTCTAGGGCCTTCTCTGGCATGGTTGTGAGCGTTTCCTTCATGGTTGTTTTCCAAGTTCTCCTCCATGTTTGTTTCAAAGTATTCCTCCTCTTCCTCAGCACCAACAACTCCCTTCCCTCTTGCTTCCCTCCTTAATCATTTGAGGGTCCTCTCAGGTTCTGAATCGAAGGAAGTTGAAGCTCCGCTTCTTCTCCCTGTCATACAACTAAGAGAGCACACGGCAAGGAATACAATGAAGAGATTATTCTTGTTAGAGTGATTGTTAGTGTGAGTAGTGCAAATTATCAAACAGTTAGTGGGTTAGTGAGCAGAATTGTAAATAACAACAAGAAAGAAAGAAAATAGAGAGGGTATAGGGGGTGAGGAAGAAACTGAATCAACTAAAGATAAATGACTAGATAAAGTAAACAAACAAAAGAAAAAGAGAATGCTCAATCTAGTGAACTTCCAACTTAATCATTGTTGATACAAAATCAATCCCGGGCAACGGCGCCATAAACTTGATGCACAAAAACTTGTCTCTCAACAAATTTCCCTTCGACAAGTATACCGAATTGTCGTCAAGGAAAAACTCACAATAGAGTGAGCTCGAATCCCACAGGGATTGATTGGTCAAGCAATTTTAGTTGGAAGAGTATGCTAGTTGAGCTAAAATGAAGGTAGTTGGTATTGCAGGAAATTAAATGGCGAGAAAGTAAATGGCTTAAAATAAAATGCATAATCTTAAATGGGGATTTCGGGAGATGAACATGGAAATAAATGGCATAAAATAAAGAGAATGTGTAAGATCAAAAATGGGGAATTCATTGGGCTTAGGAGATGTTAAATTCTCCGGATCAAGTTTATTCTCATCTCTTCTCAATCAATGCATTCATTGATCTCCTTGGCAATCTTAAGTGATTGGATCCCAATTCCTTGGCAATCCAATCTCTCTAAGCTTGAACAATTGCCCAATTCCTTGATTTAATTGCTCATGGGAAGAGATGAAGTGTGGTCACTGATTATACCACATGTATTTCTAAATCAAAGTGTTGGGAGGATTACATGTCACTATATCCGCCCAGACCCCAATTTGGTCCAACATGAGAAAGTATTTCTAGCATGATCTCCTCATTCCTTTTCCAAGGCTTAGAGGAGATCCAATTATGGAGAGTTTCTTTTCCAAGACAACTAACCAATTGAATTAAGATGGAAAGCTTTCTAGCAAATCAAGAGAAAAGAAAGAGGAAGAAGAATGAAAACTATAATTGATCCATCAAATTACAACAGAGCTCCCTAACCCAATGAAAGTGGTTTAGTTGTTCATGGCTCTGGAAATGGAATATAGCAGAAAAGAATACATGCTTAGCTAAAATATGCAGAAAAGTAAATATACAGAGGGTAGTTCTCCAAAGTGCCAAGCCTATCTATAGTTCAAAACTACTTTTATATATACTACTCTTCTCAACCTTATAGTGAGTTCTTCAAGTCTTGGATGTGGGCCTTAGATCTTGAGTTGAAGCAAGTACACTCTTCAGTGGGCTCAGCTTGTAGAAAAATGTGAGTTAAGCATGGGCGTTTGTTAGGACATTAGTGGCGTTAATGCTAAGTGAAAATGTGGGTTCGAGAACGTTAGTGGCAATCACCTTTTTCACTAACGTTCCAACCCTAAAATGGTCCACGTTAACTTCAACGTTAGTGGTCACGTTATGATCCTTCGCAAACGTTATTGGTAATCACCTTTTCCAATAACATTGCATTGTGCCCCCTTTCCCCACGTTAGAGTTCACGTTAACTAGATTAACGTGGCTCTTAACTTAGGCATGCCTAAGCTTCGAGAGCGTTAGTAACACTTACCTTTGTCACAAACGCTCCAAATGCCCCTCCTCTCCATGTTAGAGTTCACAATAACTAGGTTAACGTGGTAATGAATTCCATCTCCAACGTTAGTGACAAAGGTGAGTGTCACTAACATTAGCTCATCATGCTTAGCTCCACGTTAACTTTCACATTAGTGGTCTTAACATGACCACTAACGTGGGCAATGTTGGTTTTGATCCAACGTTAGTGACAAAGGTGAGTGTCACTAACGTTGGCATTGTCCTTTCCTTCCACGTTAGAGTTCACGTTAACTAAGTTAACGTGACTCTTAATGTGGTAATTGCGAATTTGTAGCGTTAGTGGTGTTCACTTTTACCACTAACGTTGGAGCTTCCTTTTTCTCTATGTTAACTACTACGTTAACCTAGTTAACATGGCAATTAACGTGGGCTTATGATGGCTTCACAGGCATTATTGGCGATCACCTTTTCCATTAACGCTACAAGCTTGTCTCTATTCCACGTTAGTGGTCACGTTAACTAGGTTAACGTGATTGCTAACGTGGCTTCTTCTTATTTCTTTTGTCCTAAAATCAAGCAAATAAAGTGCATCAAAGCTCTAGCCCAAGTCATGAGATTATGCATCATCAATTTGTCATTCAATCCTTGCAAAATCCTCATGAAATCATGTAAAATTCACAATAGTTTCTTGAATCAAGGTATAAGTGTATTTTCATCCAAAACTTGCTTATTTCCTAAGAAAATGCATTAAACTACCTTAAAATAGTAAAGAAAAGGTCAGTGAAACTGGTCTAGATGCCCTGGCATCAGCGTAGTGACAGACGCAAAAGGATCATTGGATCTTATTCTGACACAAGTGAGAACCGACAGATGATTAGCCCTACGTAACCCGTAGCTGGATCATTTTCACTGAGAGGATGGAAGGTAGCCATTGACAACAGTGATACTCGAACAGACAGGTTGCCATAGAAAGGAGTATGAAGGATTGGATGGAGGCAGTAGGAAAGCAGAGATTCAGAAGGAATAACACATCTCTATACACTTATCTAAAATTCCCACCAATGAATTACATAAGTATCTCTATCTTATTTTATGTTTTATTTATCTTTTAATTATCAAAACTTCATAACCATTTGAATCCACCTGATTGAGATTTACAAGATGACCATAGCTTGCTTCAAGCCGACAATCTCCATGGATCGACCCTTACTCACGTAAGGTTTATTATTTGGATGACCCAGTGCACTTGCTGGTTAGTTGTGCAAAGTTGTGAAAAAGAGTTGAGATTACAATTGTGCATACCAAGTTGTTGGCGCCATTGAGATTACAATTTCGTGCGCCACCTACCAATTTGGAAATTTTTTGTGGTTGAACTTGCTTAAAGGATTTATTTTGGAACATGGTTTTTGAGCTAAGAACACAAGCATATGAGTTTTGAGCCGAATTGTGTGGTTACATCATATAACCACTATTTTCATTCTTGCGTGCATTATTCTCTTTCTATAATTGTAATCTTTGATTTGTTTGATTCTATATGTCCATTATTCCTTGTATATATGCATTTATATAATTGAGGCCATCATTTTATTTAGCTCACTTACCCAAATAGTCTACCTTTCATCAACCATTGTTAGCCAATTTTGAGCTTATTTTAAACCCCTTTTTCTCTTAATTTTAGCACATTACAAGCCTTAAAACGAAAACAATAAATGTCCTTTATTTGGATCTTTGATTAGGTTAGGTTAGTGAGTGTGTGTATCATTCAAGTGTGGGGAAACTTGGGACATTGGTTGAGGTAAGAGTGTTTTTTATTTTCATTGAAGATCTTGGGAATTGGGTACATACTCATGCATTAAATGTTAAAACATATGCATTGATGCTTGATAAACCCCAATTTTGTGGTTTATCCTGTGCCTATTTTGGGTAATTTATCACCTTTTCTCATATTTATTCAATTAAATAGCATGGTTTTGTATTACTCCTTGAATTTGTGCTTAAATGTAAAGACATGCTTTTTAGGCCCTTAAATTGGTAATTTTAACTCACCTTTAATTCCACTCGATGTCTTGATATGTTTGTTAAGTGGTTTCAGGTTGAAAAGGCTAGGGATGGGTCAAAGGAGTGAAGAGAAAAGCATGCAAAGTGGAGAACGCATGGAAAAACAAGGATTTGGAGTGTATTCATGGATGCGCACGTGCAGCAGACGCGCACGCGTAGATATGATGTCACATGGAGATGTGTACACGTACATGACCCGTACACGTGGATGGAAAAATGCCAAGCGACGTGTACGCGTGACCCACGCGTATGCGTCGATACTCGCACGTGACCTCATTAAGGTGAAAATGCTGGGGACGATTTCTGAGCTGCCCAGGCCCAAATCCAACCCATTCCTGAGGCTATTTCATGCAGAATTCAAGCTTGGGCAAAGGGGGAGCACTTAGTTAGTCATGATGAGCCTTTAGTTAGTTTTCTAGAGAGAGAAGCTCCCTCTTCTATCTAGAATTAGGTTAGGTTTAGGTTAAATTCTCTTAGATCTAGATTTGATTCCTTAATTTCATCTTGTTTCCTTTGCAATTTCTTGTTCTAATACCGAAATTCTTCTTGGTTCTCTTGTTAATTTTACTTTCATGTCTCTTTTATGCTCATGCACTCATGTTGGATTTGGATCTTTTCAAATGAAATTTGATATTTGATGTTTGTGTCCCTTTTATTGTTGATTTGAGTTGTGAATTTTACTTTCCTTGCAATTGGTAGTTGGTAGATTTAATATTTATTGCACTTTTACCATGCTTTCATTTCATACCCACCAAGTGTTTGATATAATGCTTACCATCTTCCATTTGTTGGAGTTGACTAAATGAGATGAATTAATCATTATATGACTAGGATAGAAAGCCTATATCCTCAATCCTTGCCATGAATATCTCTCTTTATTACTTGCTTTCTTTACTTGCTTGCTTGAGAAAAACAAAAGAAAAAAATTGTATAAAAAAAGAAAAAAATATATAGAAAAAGAAAGAAAAAGAAAGCAATAAAAAGGGGACAAAATGCCCCAAAGTAAGGTTCAATAATAATCAATGCATATGGGATGTGATAAAAAAAAGTGGGAAAATGGGTAGCTAGGTATTGTATTAGAATTGTACAGGTTGTTATATGTGTTTGGTGAGAGCTTAGGTTAATCAAAGATTCAAATTTCAAGCTCACTTGACCATATGCATCCCTACCTTGACCCTAGCCCCATTACAACCTATGAATAAGTCCTCATGATAAATGTTTGCATGCATTAAATAATTGTTGATTGTTAGATGAAAAATAAATCTTAAAAAGCATGATTAAAAGAGAATTGAGTGATCAACCCTATACACTCGAGCGACTAGAGTGCAAACACTTCCGGTGAGGATTCGATGCTCAATTCCTTGTTACGGCTTTCATGAGCTTTCTTCTTGCAAGTCTATTTGTACTTCATTTTGATATTTGAATTGGTAGGATTCATGAATCATCATACTACTTGGCCTTACTTGTTCATGTATGCCTTGGAGATTGATTTACTTTTAACCAAGTCGGTAGAGTAATATTGCATTTAGTTGCATGCATATAGATAGGTTTATATAGTTTCTTTGCATTGAATAAATGTTCATTCCCTTTTTCTTATCCTTCTTGGTTTAGCATGAGGACATGCTATTGTTTAAGTGTGGGGAGATTTGATAAGCCCCAATTTGGTGGTTTATCTTGTGTTGAATTTAGGAGATTTTATTAAATTTTCCCACATTTACTCACTAAAAAAGCATGGTTTTGTAAATTCTCCTTAAATTGTGCTTAAGAGTGAAAACATGGTTTTTAGGTCTTAAAATAGCTAAATTTAATTCACCTTGATTCTATTTGGTGCCTTGATATATTTGTTAAGTGATTTCAGGTTTAAAAGGCAAAGATTGGATTGAGGGAATGAAGAAAAAGCATGTAAAAATGGAGAACACATGAAGAAATGAAAGAACTACTAAGCTGTCAATACTGACCTATTTGCACTTAATCAATCATAACCTAAGCTACAGAGGTTTAAATGAGGTGGTTTTAGTTGCATTGGAAAGCTAACATCCGGGGCTTCAAAATGATATAAAATTGTTATAGTTTCCTGGCCTTTAAGGATGCGTACGCGTCATTCTATGCACACGCATCGCATGATCAGCGGGGGCCATTTTGACCACCTCGTGGCTAGCAATTTCTAGCTCATTTTGGGACCAATACAACTCATTTATGATGCTATTGAACCCAAGGATTGAAGGGGGATGAACAAAGTAGTGTTAGTTTGGAGTTTTTATCATGTTTTATGGTAGAATTCTAGAGAGAGAAGCTCTCTCTTCTCTCTAGAAATTAAGTTAGGTTTAGATTAGGATTTTCTTAGATCTAGGCTTAATTTCTTGTTTTCATCTTGTCTTCCTTACAAATTCTTGTTCTTATAGCTTTGTTCTTCTCAATTCTCTTGTTAATTTTCCTTTATATGCCTCTTTTATGTTTATGCACTCTTGTTGATTTGTTGTTATTCCCTTGCTTGAGTAGTTGTAGATTTACATTTCTTGCAATTTTATCTTGCTTTTTTTGTATGCATTCCAAGTGTTTGATAAAATTCTTGGTTGGGTTTTAGTGTAGATTTTTCAATTCTTGGCTTGGGATGGTAATTTAGTGAACTTGAGTTGCTAATGTCCAAGTGATTAATGATTGGTATCCATTGACTCTAGCTCCCACTAAGTCCATTAGTGAGGTGGTTATGACTTATGGATTAGGATTAATGTAGCTCATTTGACTTTCCTTTACTTGTTAGAAGATGACTTAATGAGATTGATCCTTGCAATTATCATGTTGTGGTTAGTGACAAGGATAAAGATCCTTAACCATTAACCCTTGCCAAGACCTTTTTATCATTTGAGTTTCATTTACTTTTCTTGTCTCTTATTCAAAACCCCAAAAATACTTGCCCAATAACCAATAACAAGAACACATCCCTGCAATTCTTTGAGAGACAACCCGAGGTTTAAATACTTCAGTTTATTTTTATTGGGGTTTGTACTTGTGACAAACAAAATTTTTGATTGAGGAATTGTTTGCTGGTTTAGAACTATACTTGCAACGATATTTCACTTGCAAAATTCTTTACCGATAGACAATTTCCGTTCATCACTGCCCTATGGCTGATGATATCATCTGTTGGTTATATAGCCAACCCGACAAGTCCTGGTAGCTAACCATTGGACTGTCCCTCTTTCGTGCATCCCCAACTCAAGTTATACTCAACATAATTCATAATTCATATCCAACACCCTGACTGATGTATATATTCACGGGGGCGAGCTCATCCGGAACTTTCACAGTGTCCGACCACACTTATGACATATGGTCAGCAGAACCTCGGGTCTCAACTTGGAGCTAGTGGAGCCAACCCACTGCATCTACCCAAGGAAATCTGAGACTCAGATAGTTTCAATCCCAAATCATACTCAACTAGGAGCAAGTGGGGGTTAACCACTGCATCTATCCCAGGAGTCTCAAAAGCTCAACCTAGAGCAAGTGGAATCACCACTACTGCCACAACTACCCAGGCGCCATAATCTCTGACCTGGAGTAAGTGGGACGAACCACAACCCCTGCTACTACTCAAGCATCACAATCTCTATCCTAGAGCAAGTGGGACGAAACTTCAACCCTTGCATCCATCCGGGGAGCCTCTATACTAACCAACCTAGAGCAAGTGGGACACAATCACAACCCTTGTATCTACCCAGGAGGTACGTTATCATATACCCAAGAGGAACCAAGGAGGGGATCCTAACCTCCCACCATCTTACTGGGGGTGATTTTACAATACCAGGAAGAACAAGGAAGGGGATCTTCACCTCCCTCCATTTATCTGGGGTCGCACTTTCGAGAAAAAGAGCTCAAGATAAAGCAATCATTCAAAGTCATATTTTCATTTCCAGCCATAAATCAATATTCATCATAGCCATCCGGCTCATGGCATAACCCTTAACCAGCCGATAATCAATATTTATCAGAGCCATCCGGTTCATGGCATAACCCATAACCAGCCAATAATTGTTATCAAATACAGCCCTTTGGCTCACGGCATACACCGCACTTCTATCATCACCCTCAACAACTCATACAGTCATAATTATACATAACTCATCATTAATCTCACTTACTTCATCCATAAGTTATCACATGTCCTAGCTTCTTTTTATTACTAGGCATACTATAAAGATTTAGGACATAAAGGGTGAGGATGGAGGGGAAGATGGATACTCAGAAGCCTGAAATTTGGCTTTAACAACTCAAAACTCAACCTTGGGGTGAAAACAGGGTCACGCGTGCGAAGCCACAAGTCACAACAACGTGTATGCGTCGCCCACGCGTACGCGTGGATGGGAGAAAAGCCAAGGGATGCCTGCGGGTCAGCCACGCGTGTGCGTGGGTGCGTTTTGTGCCCCCCGCACAAAACCAGCTCGATGTTCGCACAACTCTTGAGAATTTGGCTGGACAATTGGTTCAACACATCAACGCGTACACGTGGGACAGGCGCACGCATGGGAAGTGAAAATTTGAAAATGATGTGTGCACGTCGACACTAAGTTAAAAAGCTGCAGAATTCACAGTTTTAAACCCCAAACTTCCAACACACAACTTCTTCTACAAAATTCTTTTTTCAACCATTTCTGAACCGTTGAAAAGATCATTGAATAAACTTTCATAAAAATCTAATTTTGAAGAATTCCAAACTCTGTGGACCGAGTTACAGACCGCCAAAGTTGGTCAAAAATCATTTTTTACCCAAACATAGAAATCACCAATTTTTCCAATGTTCCCAAGCCAAATTCATTTTCACTCATCCAAATGACCACAACCCAATCACATTCACATAATTACACTCAACCAAAACCAAACCTACCTCATGTACACAATTTCACCCAAAACCATCAAATTCCACACTTCAATTCCTCAAACCATATTATTCAATAACCAAACTAATTATTCACACATTCAATATCTAAAATCCATCCAATTACTTATATCATCACACATACACATGTCAACTTACCTTCCTTACCTCTTTCAGGCCTCCGGCCCAAAATTCACAATTTAATTGTATATTCGACAATGGTGCACGAAATTGTGATCTCAATGGCGCCAACAACTTGGTACACACAATTGTAATCTCAACACTTTTTCACAACATCACACAACTAACCAGCAAGTGCACTAGGTCATCCAAGTAATAAACCTTACGTGAGCAAGGGTCGATCCCACGGAGATTGTCGGCTTGAAGCAAGTTATGGTCATCTTGTAAATCTTAATCAGGCGGATTCAAATGGTTATAGAGTTTTGATAATTAAAAGATAAACAAACATAAAATAAATATAGAGATACTTATGTAATTCATTGGTGGGAATTTCAGATAAGTGTACGGAGATGCATTGTTCTTTCTGAATCTCTGCTTTCCTACTGCCTTCATCCAATCCTTCATACTCTTTTCCATGGCAAGCTGTATGTTGGGCATCACCGTTGTCAATGGCTACTTCCCATCCTCTCAGTGAAAATGGTCCTCTACAGTTTCTGTACGAGTAATCAACTGTCGGATTCCTCGTCTCGGATGAAAAATACCATGCACATATATCATCTGGCTAATCAGCTGTTGGTTCTCGATCGTGTAGGAATAGGATTTACTATCCTTTTGCGTCTGTCACCACGCCCTACAGTCGCGAGTTTGAAGTGCATCACAGTCATCCCATCCCAGATCCTATTCGGAATACCACAGACAAGGTTTAGACTTTTCGGATCTCAAGAATGCTGCCAATGGATTCTAGCCTATACCATGAAGATTCTAATCTCGAATTCAGATGCCCCATTGTCAGAGGGGAGTCGATGTGAATTTTTTATTAGAAACCCAAGAGATATACATTCAAGCTTGTCTTCATGTAGAACGAAAGTGGTTGTCAATCATGCGTTCATAAGTGAGAATGGTGATGAGTGTCACATAATCATCACATTCATCATGTTCTTGTGTATGAATGGATATCTTAGAATAAGAATAAGCATGAATTGAATAGAAGAACAATAGTACTTTGCATTAATACTCGAGGAACAGCAGAGTTCTACACCTTAATCTATGGTGTGTAGAAACTCCACTGTTGAGAATACATAAGTGAAAATAGGGTAGGCATGGCGGAATGGCCAGCCTCCCAAAACGTGAACAATGGTCCAAAGATTTTCCAAAATCTCCCCAAATCCAAGATGTCTAATATACTAGTAAAAAGTTCTATTTATACTAAACTAGTTACTAGGATTACAGAAATAAGTAAATGATGCAAAAATCTACTTCCGGGACCACTTGGTGTGTGCTTGGGCTGACCATTAAAGCTTTCACATGTAGAGGCCTTCCTTGGAGTTAAATGCCAGTTTGTAACTTGTTTCTGGTGTTTGACTCTGGCTTGCAACTTGTTTCTGGCGTTTAATGCCAGAATAGGCCAGAAAGCTGGTGTTGAACGCCAGTTTGCGTTGTCTAAACTCGAGTAAAGTATGGACTATTATATATTTCGGGAAAGGCCTTGATGTCTACTTTCCAACGCAATTGAGAACGCGCCATTTGGATTTTTGTAGCTCCAAAAAATTTATTTCGAGTGAAGGGAGGTCAGAATCCAACAGCATCAGCAGTCCTTTTTCAGCCTCTGAATCGGATTTTTGCTCAGGTCCATCAATTTCAGCCAGAAAATACCTAAAATCACAGAAAAATACACAAACTCATAGTAAAGTCGAGAAATGTGAATTTTGCTTAAAAACTAATAAAAATAAAGCAAAAAGTGGCTAGATCCTACTAAAAATTATATAAAAACAATGCCAAAATGCGTATAAAGTATCCGCTCATCACAACACCAAACTTAAATTGTTGCTTGTCCCCAAGCAACTAAAAACAAAATAGGATAAAAAGAAAAGAATATACAATGAATCTCACAATATCAATGAAACTTAGTCCCAATTAGATGAGCGGGGCTAGTAGCTTTTTACTTCTGAACAGTTTTGGCATCTCACTTTATCCTTTGAAATTCAGAATGATTGGCATCTATAGGAACTCAGAATTTCAGATAGTGTTATTGATTTTCCTAGTTCAGTATGTTGATTCTTGAACACATTTACTTTACGAGTCTTGGCCGTGGCCCTAAGCACTTTATTTTCCAGTATTACCACCGGATACATAAATGCCACAGACACATAACTAGGTGAACCTTTTTAGATTGTGACTCAGCTTTGCTAAAGTCTCCAGTTAGAGGTGTCCAGAGTTCTTAAGCACACTCTTTTTGCTTTGTATCATGACTTTAACCACTCAGTCTCAAGCTTTTCACTTGGACCTTCATGCCACAAACACATGGTTAGGGACAGCTTGATTTAGCCGCTTAGGCCTGGATTTTATTTCCTTGTGCCCTCCTATCCATTAATGCTCAAAGCCTTGGATCCCTTTTACCCTTGCCTTTTGGTTTAAAGGGCTATTGGCTTTTTCTGCTTGCTTTTTATTTTTCTTTCTTTTTCTCTCTTTTTTTCACTGCTTTTTCTTGCTTCAAGAATTAATTTTATGATTTTTCAGATCATCAATAACATTTCTCTTTATTCATCATTCTTTCAAGTGCCAACAATTTTAACATTCATAAACTTCACTATCAAAAATATGCACTGTTCAAGCATTCATTCAGAAAACAAAAGGTATTGCCACCACATCAAAATAATTAAACTAATTTCAAGATAAAATTTAAAATCCAAGTACTTCTTGTTCTTTTGTAATTAGGCACATTTTTCATTTAAGAGTGAAGGATTCATGGAATTATTCATAGCTTTAAGGCATAGACACTAGACACTAATGATCATGTAATCAAGACACAAACATTGACAAACATAAAGCATCAAATTCGAAAAATAGAAAAATAAGAACAAGGAAATCAAAGAACGGGTCCACCTTAGTGATGGCGGCTAGTTCTCCTTCTTGAAGATCCTATGGAGTGCTTGAGCTCCTCAATGTCTCTTCCTTGCCTTTGTTGCTCCATCCCTAGCGCTTTTGGTGCTCCTATCCTTAGTTGCTCCCAATAGTTGTGTGGAGGAAAATGTATCCCTTGAGGCATCTCAGGGATTTCTTGATGAGGGAATTCCTCATGCTCTTGTTGAGGTCCATGAGTGGCTCTCTTGTTTGCTCCATCCTTTTTTTAGTGATGGGCTTGTCCTCTTCAATGAGGATGTCCTCATCTGTGACAATTCCAGCTGAATTGCATAGGGATCACCTTTTTCTTGACCATAACTTCATAAAAGTGGTCTTGATGGACCTTTGAGATGAATCTTTCCATCTCCCATAACTCAGAGGTGAAAGCTTTTGCCTTCCGTTTCCTCTTTCTAGAGGTTTTTCCGGCCTTAGGGGCCATAAATGGTTATGGAAAAACAAAAAGCAATGCTTTTACCACACCAAACTTAAAATGTTTGCTCGTCCTCGAGCAAAAGAAGAAAGAAAGAAGGGGAAGAAGAAGATAATGGAGGAGATGAAGGGAGAGAGTGAATTTGGCCAAGGGGTATAAGGTGATTGTGATGTGTAAGGGGGAGAGAGAGAGAGAGGTGGGGTAGGTGAGGATCCTGTGGGGTCCATAGATCTTGAGGGGTCAAGGATTTCTCATCCCTGCTCCTTTTAGGCATGCAAAACGCCCTTATTGTGCAATCCTGACGTTTAACGCCAGACTGCTGCTTGTTTCTGGTGTTAAACGCTAGCTTTTATTCCTTTCCTGGCATGAAATGCCAGGCTGCAACCTGTTTCTGGCGTTTAACGCCAGTTTGTTGCTTCTTTCTGGCGTTTAATGCCAGTCTGTTGCTTCTTTTTGGCGTTTACGCCAGTCTGGTGCTTCTTCCTGGCGTTTAACGCCCAAAATGGTGCCAGACTGGGCATTAAATGCCCATTCTGCTACCCTTACTAGCGTTTAAACGCCAGTAAGTTTCTCCTTCAAGGTGTGCTATTTTTAATGCTATTTTTTATTTTTCTTTAATTTTTCCAGTTATTTTTGTGACTCCACATGATCATCAACCTAAAAAAAAGAAAATAACATAGATAAATAAAATTGGGTTGCCTCCCAATAAGCGCTTCTTTAATATCAATAGCTTGACAGTGAGCCCTCATGGAGCTTCAAAGATGTTCAGAGCATTATTGGGGCCTCCCAACACCAAACTTAGAGTTTGAATGTGGGGGTTCAACACCAAACTTAGAGTTTGGTTGTGGCTTTCCAACACCAAACTTAGAGTTTGACTGTGGGGGCTTTGTTTGACTCTGTATTGAGAGAAGCTTTTCTTGCTTCCTCTTCATACAGAGGGAGATCCTTAAGTTTTAAACACAAGGTAGTCCTCATTCAATTGAAGGATCAACTCTCCTCTATCCACATCAATCACAGCTTTTGGTGTGGCTAGGAAGGGTCTTCCAAGGATGATGGATTCATCCTCATCCTTCCCAGTGTCTAGGATTATGAAATCAGCAGGGATGTAAAGGCCTTTGACCTTTACTAGCATGTCTTCTACCTGTCCATAAGCCTTTTTCATGGATTTGTCTGCCATCTCTAATGAGAATTTGCCAGCCTGTACCTCAAAGATTCCCAGTTTCTCCATTACAGAGAGTGGCCTTAAGTTTATGCCTGATCCCAAGTCACACAGAGCCTTCTCAAAGGTCATGGTGCCTATGGTACAAGGAATTAAGAATTTACCAGGATCTTGTTTCTTTTGAGGTAATGTCTGCTTAACCAAGTCATTCAGTTCATTGGTGAGCAAGGGGGGTTCATCCACCCAAGTCTCATTACCAAATAACTTGGCATTCAGCTTCATGATTGCTCCAATGTACTTAGCAACTTGCTCTTTAGTAATATCTTCATCTTCTTCAGAGGAGGAATAGTCATCAGAGCTCATGAATGGCAGAGGTAGGTTCAATGAAATCTCTATAGTCTTTAGATGAGCCTCAGATGCCTTAGGTTCCTCAAATGGGAACTTCTTTTTGTCCAGAGGACGTCCCATGAGGTCTTCCACACTGGGATTCACGTCCTCCTCCTCCTCCTCTCTAGGTTCAGCCACACCAAGTAAGGTTATGGCCTTGCACTCTCTTTTTGGATTCTCTTCTGCATTGCATGGGAGAGTACTAGGAGGAGTTTCAGTGACTCTTTTACTCAACTGGCCTACTTGTGCCTCCAAATTTCTAATGGAATACCTTGTTTCATTCATGAAACTTAGAGTGGCCTTAGATAGATCAGAGACTATATTTGCTAAGCTAGAGGGGCTCTGCTCAGAATTCTCTGTCTATTTCTAAGAGGATGATGGAAAAGGCTTACTATTGCTAAACATGTTTTTTCCACCATTATTAAAGCCTTGTTGAGGCTTTTGTTGATCCTTCCATGAGAAATTTGGATGATTTTTCCATGAGGGATTATAGGTGTTTCCATAGGCTTCACCCATGTAATTCACCTCTGCCATTGCAGGGTTCTCAGGATCATAAGCTTCTTCTTCAGAAGATGCCTCTTTAGTACTGTTGGATGCATTTTGCAATCCATTCAAACTTTGAGAAATCGTGTTGACTTGCTGAGTCAACATTTTGTTCTGAGCCAATATGGCATTCAGAGCATCAATTTCAAGAACTTCCTTCCTCTGAGGCATCCCATTACTCACGGGATTCCTTTCAGAGGTGTACATGAACTGGTTATTTGCAACCATGTCAATGAGTTCCTGAGCTTCTGCAGGCGTTTTCTTCAGGTAAATAGATCCACCTACAGAATGGTCTAATGACATCTTAGATAATTCAGACAGACCATCATAGAATATATCCAGGATGGTCCATTCTGAGAGCATGTCAGAAGGACACTTTTTGGTCAGTTGCTTGTATCTTTCCCAAGCTTCATAGAGGGATTCACCTTCTTTCTGTCTGAAGGTTTGAACATCCACTCTAAGCTTGCTCAACTTTTGAGGAGGAAAGAACTTGGCTAAGAAAGTCGTGACCAGCTTATCCCAAGAGTTTAGGCTATCTTTAGGTTGAGAGTCCAACCATATTCTAGCTCTGTCTCTTATAGCAAAAGGGAAAAGCATAAGTCTATAGAACTCAGGATCAACCCCATTGGTCTTGACAGTATCACAGATCTGCAAGAATTCAGTTAAGAACTGAAAAGGATCTTCTGATGGAAGTCCATGAAACTTGCAATTCTGCTGCATCAAAGAAACTAATTGAGGCTTTAGATCAAAATTTTTTGCTCCAATGGCATGGATTGAGATGCTTCTTCCATGGAAGTTGGAATTTGGTGTAGTGAAGTCACCAAGCATCTTCCTTGCATTGTTGTTGGGTTCGGCCATGTCTCCTTCTTTTTCGAGATTCTCTGTAAGGTTTTCTCTGGATTGTTATGCTTTAGCTTCTCTTAGCTTCTTCTTCAGAGTCCAGGATCTACTTCAAGAATGTCCTTGTCCTTGCTCCTGCTCATATGAAAAAGAAGAGGATAGAAAAGAAGAGAAATCCTCTATGTCACAGTATAGAGATTCCTTTATGTGAGTAGAAGAATAAGAATGAAGAAAGAAGAAAAAAAATTCGAACACAGAGAATGGAGGGGTTCGAATTTTGAGAAGAGAAGTGTTAGTAAATAAATAAAATAAATAGAAAGAGAGAGAGAGAGAGAGAGAGAGGAAAAATTGAAAATTAGATGAAAAGAGAAGAAAAATATTTTTGTTTTCATTTTAATTATTAGTTAGAATTTGAAAATTAAGAAAGGGAATGAAATTAAAAGTTAAAACAATTAGTTAAATAAAAAGATTTTTGAAAAAGAGGAAGGTGATTTTCGAAAATTAGAGAGAGAGAAAAGTAGTTAGTGGTTTTGAAAAAGATAAGAATTAGTAAAACAAACAAAAAGTCAATTAGTTAGTTGAAAAAGATTTGAAAATCAATTTTAAAAAGATAAGAAGTTAGAAAAGATTTTGAAATCAAATTAAAAGAGATATGATTGAAAAGATATGGTTGAAAAAGATTTGATTTTTAACATTGATGACTTGACTAACAAGAAACTAAAAGATATGATTCTAAAATTTAAATTTTGAATCTTTCTTAACAAGAAAGTAACAAACTTGAAATTTTTGAATCAAAACATTAATTGTTAGTATTAATTTCGAAAATAAAAGATAAAATTAAGAAAAAGATTTTTGAAAATCAATTTATAAAAAAAAGTTTTCGAAAATATAAAAGAAAAATGAAAAAGATTTGATTTTTGAAAAAGTTTTGAAAAGATAAGATTTTTAAAATTGAAATCTTGACTTGACTAACAAGAAACAAACTTATTTTAAAAAATTTTGACTAAGTCAACCCAAAGATTTCGAAATTTATGAGTGAAATAAGGAAAAGATATTTTTTATTTTTGAGTTTTTAATAAGGAGAGAGAAAAATAACTAAAATGACTCCAAACATGAAAATTTTGGATCAAAACCAATGATGCATGCAAGAACACTATGAATGTCAGGATGAACACCAAGAACACTTTGAAGATCATGATGAACATCAAGAACTTATTTTTGAAATATTTTCAAGAAAAGAAAAACATGCAAGACACCAAACCTAGAAATTTTTCATGTTTAGACACTAACAAACTAAAAATGCATCTGAAAAATAAGAAAAGACACAAAATAAGAAAATTTAAAGATCAAACAAGGAGACTTATCAAGAACAACTTGAAGATAATGAATAACACCATGCATGAATTTTTCGAAAATTTTAATAAAAGCATGCAATTGACACCAAACTTAAAACTTGACTCTAGACTCAAACAAGAAACACAAAATATTTTTGATTTTATGATTTTATTATTTTTTTGGATTTTTCGAAAATTATTTTTAGAAAAACGAAAAAGAAGAAAAATTTTGAAAGATTTTTGAAAACTTTTTGAAAATAAAATAATGGTTAAAACAAGAAGAAAATTACCTAATCTGAGCAACAAGATGAACCGTCAGTTGTCCAAACTCGAACAATTCCCGGCAACCGCGCCAAAAACTTGGAGCACGAAATTGTGATCTCAATGGCGCCAATAACTTGGTACGCACAATTGTAATCTCAACTCTTTTTCACAACTTCGCACAACTAACCAGCAAGTGCACTGGGTCATCCAAGTAATAAACCTTACGTGAGTAAGGGTCGATCCCACGAAGATTGTCGGCTTGAAGCAAGCTATGGTCATCTTGTAAATCTTAGAATAAGAATAAGCATGAATTGAATAGAAGAACAATAGTACTTTGTATTAATACTCGAGGAACAGCAGAGCTCCACACTTTAATCTATGGTGTGTAGAAACTCCACCGTTGAGAATACATAAGTGAAAATAGGGTAGGCATGGCCGAATGGCCAGCCTCCCAAAACGTGAACAATGGTCCAAAAATGTTCCAAAATCTCCCCAGATCCAAGATGTCTAATACACTAGTAAAGAGTTCTATTTATACTAAACTAGTTACTAGGGTTACATAAATAAGTAAATGATGCAGAAATCTACTTCCGGGACCACTTGGTGTGTGCTTGGGCTGAGCATTGAAGCTTTCATGTGTAGAGGTCTTCCTTGGAATTAAACGCCAGTTTGAAACTTGTTTCTGACGTTTGACTATGGCTTGCAACTTGTTTCTGGCGTTTAACGCCAGAATAGGGCAGAAAGCTGGCATTGAACGCCAGTTTGCGTCATCTAAACTCGAGAAAAGTATGAACTATTATATATTTCTGGAAAGCCCTGGATGTCTACTTTCCAACGCAATTGATAGCGCACCATTTAAATTTCTGTAGCTCTAAAAAATCTATTTCGAGTGCAGGGAGGTCAGAATCCAACAACATCAGCAGTCCTTTTTCAGCCTCTGAATCAGATTTTTGCTCAGGTCCCTCAATTTCAGCCATAAAATATCTGAAATCACAGAAAAATACACAAACTCATAGTAAAGACCAGAAATGTATATTTTGCTTAAAAACTAATAAAAATATACATAAAAGTGGCTAGATCCTATTAAAAACTATATGAAAACAATGCCAAAAAGCGTATAAATTATCCGCTCATCACACAACCAATACTCTTTATCCAATTCATCAAATTCTCAACACACTAAACATACAATTCACACAATTCTAAACCCAATCATTAATTTACGTTACATATCAACTATGCATATTAGTACCAACTATTTGCACAATCCAAACTTAATCCTAGGGGAATCTAGCCTAGGAATTCTCATCACACCACAAGGTACTTAAATGAAACTTAAATCGTACCTCTTGTAGCCAAACCAATTGAGCCTCTTCTTTGGAAGTCTCCACCAACATTAGCTCCCAACCTCACCAAAGCTCCTCAAGCAACACCAATCTCCCAATTGTGCACCAAAATCACCAAATACACTAACATAACCAATTATCCTAGGGTTCATAAAATTGATAAATCACAAGAGTTGGAGGATTTTTTACCTTAACCCACTGAAGTTTATGATGAATATCACCCACGGCTCATACTAGAGCACTCCTAAACAACCAAAATCACAAGGTTTCCTTAAAACCCAAACCAAATTCGAATTTAAAGAGGAAAACAAAAATTGGGCAAAGGACATCAAATTACTCACCACAAAACTTAAATAAAATTGTAGAGGAGGAGAAGAGCGACACGTGGCCATAAACGGCTCGTCAATCGGAGCTCCGTAGCTCAAGTTATGGTGGTTTGAAGATCAAAGAGAGTTAGATTTTCTCTCTTCTTCCTCACCTCTTCATTTCAGCGCCCCACACCCCCTTCTCTAGGATAAATGAGCTGAAATGCTCATAACTAATGTTTATATATGTTGGGTCTTGGGCCCACTTAGGTCCGGTTCACTTATTTTTGTCCGTTGGTCCAATTTTGGGCGAAAACCTTTAAGATTAGCGCTCCAAATCGCATTTTAAATATTTCTACATTCCCTAATTATAATTCTTAATTTCATAAACTCATTTACTTATAATCAATTTTCTCAGCTGCAGTACCAGACAGATCTCAACCGGTACTGCCGGTCAAAATTCTAGTGCGCAATTTTACGTAGAAAACTATGTTTTCCGACTCAGAAAAATTTACTGAATCCAAATATCACATTTAAATTATCAAATTCTGATTGCTAACTTTTCTTGCCATGGTCACTCCTATTTAATTTATTATTTAATTAATTACGGTTTGACCGGATTTTACAATCATGATGATAAATATTAAATAATTGATGAGAGTATTATTTTATAATAACATTAAAGAGGATATGGTATTTTAAACCAAAAAAATATAGCCCAAAAAATAAAAAAAATCTCAATAATTTAATAACAAAAGGTAGTATTTTTTAACAGTTTTATAACTTTGCATTTTGATTGATTGAGAAATTATATACACCACCTTGATTTCTAAAAAATAATAAAAGTAAGAGTAAACTATCATTTGTACCCACGAAAGTTGAAAACGCTGACATATCTACCCATAGAATAAAGAAATTACCATTTGTACCCATGAAAAATGATTTTTACAAGCAAAATTATCCAAACCCTAAAAAATTACCTAAAATTCCTAAATTACCCTTACCTTCACCACCACACCACCTCCTTCACTCAATCCCCTTTCTAATTCCAACCCAGACGGAACCTTCACCCGCCTCCAAAACTATCCAGAGACCCCTCACTCCCTCACCAGATCCCACTCTCCCCATACCCATTCTCTCCAAGTACCTTACCATCGACCAATCCAAGCACACCTGGGTACGGATCTACCTACCCCGCCAAGCACTCAATACTCCCCTAACCACCCCAAACTTCCCCTCATCGTCTTCTACCATGGCGTCGGTTTCATATTCTACCATGCCAACTCCACCTACTTCCAGGACTTCTGCGTCCGCATGGCCAATGCCACCCAATCCGTCGTCGTTTCCATCGATTACCGCCTTGCTCCGGAGTACCGCTTGCTAGCGGCATACGAGGACTCAGTGTAGGTGCTACACTGGATCAGAGCCTCCAATGACTTGTGGCTGGCTCACACTGATTTCTCCCGATGCTATCTCATGGGAGAGAGTGTTGGAGGGAACATAGCGTACAATACGGGTCTCTGTGCAGCCACGGAGGCAGACCAGATCAGGCCGCTAAAGATCAAAAGGATAATATTGATTCAGCCATTGGAGCTGAGGCTAGCGAATGACTTTAAGAGAGTTAGGGTTAGAAAGGTGATTGGGTGAAGAAGGTGATTGGGCCTCTAAAGGTGAGAGCTTTGCTGAGAAGCCGTGAAAGACAGTGTCGCAAGTGTGAAGGACGGCGGCGGAGGCGGCGGCGGTGGTGGTTTCAGCTGAAGTGGCAGGATTGATAATAGAAGCGAGAGAAGATTTGTACCAGTGCTTGTGGATTGGGAAGATGGAGAGCTTGCCTTAATGGTGTACTTGCACCATAAAGGTGCTCTTCTTCTCCGGGGAAACGGCAGCAAGTGTTGCTGTGACTGTGAGGATGAAAGAGAATAGGGTGTGGCAAGGAGCCATTGGAGCAGCGGTGGGGACTGAGTGGGAAGTAATGGGGGAAAGAGGGGTGGTGGCTAGGTGAAGAAGGTTAGGGTTAGAAAGGTGATTGGGTGAAGGAGGTGGTGTGGTGGTTAAGATAAGGATAATTTAGGAATTTTAGGTAATTTTTTAGGATTTGGATAATTTTACTTGTAAAAATCATTTTTCATGGGTACAAATGGTAATTTCCTTTTTTGTGGATAGATATGTCAGCATTTTCAACTTTCGTGGATACAAATGGTAGTTTACTCTAAAAGTAATTGTGATTGTGAATATTTCTATATAATAGAGTTATTTATTTTAAGAAACACTGTGTGCACACCAAAAATTAGCTATTGAATAAGTGTAACGACCCACATTTTTTTAAAATATAAATATAAATAAGTTATAATTTATTTTATAAATTGGAGCCTCTTATTTTTAAAAATTATTTTATTATAAGTAATTGAATTAATTTTATAACTGTTTGAATTCAATCAAATTCACATTCTTATATATATTTTTGTTAGTTTAAGCGATTTATTAAAAATTATTTTAATAAGTAAAATTATTATTATAATTATTATTATTTACTAAAAATTACTTTGTTCGGTGAAAATTGATGGTGACGTAGCTCCCTTTTCCTATTGAGTTCAGCCAATTGGAGATCCAAGAGGCATAGATGATTTCTGACGTTTTCTTCTTCAGCAGCTCGGTCGGAAAGTTTCTCCAGTATTTCTGTTGATTTGATTTCACACAAAGATAGAGTTTGGTAATTTTATAATAATTAAATGTGAATTTGCTAAGTGAATGTTGATTTGGTTGAGAATTGTTTGAGTTTAAAAGAGTTTATGTTGAATTATTATTGTTGCTTGTGATTTGTTGGTTTGGCTTTGAAAAAATTGCTCAGTGATGGTTGTTTTAATGATGTTGGGACTGTAGTAATATGATATTTTTGAGGAAATTGATGAGATTTGGTAGTTTAAAGATTAAATTAAAAACTGAGAAAAATCGTTAACCGAAAGACTCGAAAAACTGAGATATTATTTATTATTATATGTTAGAGAAGAGCAAACAGAGTAATCTTAAAAGTTTTAGAGAACGCAGACTTAATTAAAGTACTTTACAATTCTTTTTCATAAGATACTTAGGAAAAAGCGAGGGAAGAATGTGAAGTTGAGTTATGATAAAGAATTAAAAGATTGAAGAAAAGAAGAGAGAAAGAAAAGAAGTAAGAAAATAAAAAAGAAAGATGAGAAAGAAAAGAATGTATTAATGCCACAGGAGAGCAGAGAGCAAAGATAAAAAGACTTTAAAAGACTGTCTGCCACAGGAGAGCAGAGTGAAAAGACTAAAAGATTTTAAAGAACGTCTGCCACAGTAGAGCGGATAGAAAAGAAAGTATTAATTAAAGGGATCTCTACCGCAATAGAGTAGAGAGCAAAGATTGAAAAGAAATTGAGTGCTGTTTGGGACTTAGTGCCAAGTGTCTAGTGGGGACGGCAATACGTAACGCTCACTTGACACTATAAGTACGGCTCAGTGAGGATGGCAATGCGTAACACTCACTGGAGACCGAAAGAAAGGTTCCCCCATGAGGACGGTGATGCGTAATGCTCATGGAGGGGAGGTTGACACTATAAGGACGGTGATGCGTAACGCTCACTGGAGACCGAAAGGAAGGTTCCCCCATGAGGACGGCGATGCGTAATGTTCATGGAGGGGACGTTGATACTGTAGGGACGACTCAGTGAGGATGCCATGCGTAACACTCACTGGAGACCGTAAAGATGGTTCCACCATGAGGACGGCGTTGCGTACTGCTCATGGAGGGGACGTTGGCTGAGATAAGGACGGTAGTACGAAACGCTTATCTCAAGACCAGTGTCAGGAATCGGGCAACAAACCGACACATGACCTCATGGCCTGTATAGGACTAGACATGCATCATATTTGTTTGCGCATACTTGTTGTGATTATGTTTTCATGATTGTGTGTGCTTGTGATTGGATTCTATGTTCTGTAATTTCCTGTTAATTTGTGTTTGTCTTGCATTGTTTGTGCCTATGATTGATTCTATTTTGTGATTGAGTTTTGATGGTGATTCGTGTTAAATTGGGCTGTAGGCTGAGTTGATTTAATTTGGATCAGAGACCGAGTTGATTTAATTTGGGCCAAAGACCGTGATTGGAAGGACCAGTGGTAGGCTTTGGTTAAAATGGTTTCTTAGTAAGTGGTGAAATATATGAAATGTCATTTTGCGTGAAATTTTTATAAGAAAAATAAGAGTTTTAAATTTGGATAATGAACTTAACTTCTAACCCCGGCCCTACTAAGAACTCCCCAGTTCTTACCCCCTATCTCTACCACTTTCAGCTACAGGTGCGAAGGCTTATTGTGAAATTGTGGGAGCACAGAGAAATTTGTTTTTGGGTTGAGTTGTTAGAATTTATTTTTTCCTCGTCTTATCAGTTAGAATTTTATTTAGAGGGGTAGGTTCTGTAATTGCTTTTGTATGTAATACTACAATGTATTATTAATAATAAGTATGTGAATATTTGTTGTTTGTTCTTGTTGGAAAAGTTATAAGTTTTAGTAAAATCATCGATAGTTTTATGCGTAAAGGCTCATTATTAAATAGATAATAAAAGGAATTAGGTTAGTAACGCCTTGCTTTTGGTACGATCATGAGGTGCTAAAAGTTGGGGTTTTTATATATATTTAATATAATTGAATTTTTTTATACTCTAATTCCGCTCTCAAAATATCTAATTATTTGTTCTTGTCTTCTCTCCTCTCCCTTCAGTGTTGATGGTTTAATAACGTCATGTGATGTTTTGACATGAGGTTAAAGAAATTGAAGAACAAAAATGAGGTGCTTAGCTTTACCTGTTGGTCACTCTAATTTTCACAACTAGAAAATTGCTTAATACAGACAGATTTCCAAATAGATTTGGTCTTTATTACCGATGGAATTTTTGTTACTGACGGATTTTGTTCTTCTGTAAAAGTCTCGTCGAAAATTATTTATCGATGGATTTTTACCAGTTACCGACGGATTTTCCCTCGAAAAATTATCCCCTCCATTTCCCTAAAACATCGAACTTTCTGACGAATTTTCCGTCAGTAATTACAAACGGATTTTCCGACGAATTTTTCGTTGGTAATTACAGACAAATTTTTCGACCAATTTTTCGTCAGTAATTGGCAATAGACCTTTCAACAAATTTTTCGTCTGTAGTTGGAACGTTGAAAAATCATCCCACACTCTGAATACAAACAGAAAATCTGTCTATAAATCTGTCAGTAAAGTAAAATAGATTTTTTTCGATTTTTCCAATGAAAAATAAACTTGTTTTCATAGAAAATAAATATAAATTTAAACAAGTTCATCATATTATCAAGTGAAAAAAGAAACACTATAAACAAGTAAGTCAATATAATTCATTTACGTCATATAATTAAAAAAAGTTGAAGCAGAAGTAATTAATATCATTTACATCATATAATGAATATCATTTACATCATTCCACTCTCACACAACTTCATTCATCAAATTAATCTAATTACTTTATAAAACTAAGTTACTCACATGAATTAGAACAGTAAAGTTAAAAGTATTATCAAATTATGTGTCAGTTGTTGAAGTAGAAGTAATGCCTCAGGTATTAATCTTGTAGTCAAAGCTTTTCCAGTTAGTGATACAGCCAATGCTTGCTGGCGAAGAACTTGGTTTTCTGACTCTGAATTGGAAATTTTTTCCTCCAATCTATATAAAGAAAATTGTGGAAAATATGAAGACTATTTTAGCTTGTTCCAGTTGGAGACTGTTTTGCCCTTTAATCCTTTGTTTTATTCTCAGGTCTATCTCTTCTACATCCAACTCTAATAGAAAATCTAAAGCCTGTTATATTCCAAGAGCAAAAGAATGATTAAGATATGATGAGGTCCATTTCCTATTGTAACATAACATACAAAACAATTTCTTGAAAATGATGATAAAGTAATAATCTTTACCAATTCCTATTACACTTAAAAAGGGTAAAAGATTACTTACACTTAAAAACCTGTCTCAATGTATTGTAGATAGATGAAAAGACCTTAGTGTGGCTGAATATTCCAACAGGTTATGCCTGAACAATATAGAAATGTCACTTTAATTTTGTTTCCTCTAATAAATGTTTGATTCATGTTATGGACATTGGTCTTATAGTACCTGTGTCACAAATATGCCACCCTCCTTCAGTGAACTCATAGAAGGATTTTGTGTAAAGTTTATAACAAGGGCCTCCATCAATGGGGTCTGCTAAGTCCCCAACTATTCACGAAATTGGTTAATAATCTAGCTCCATCATCATGTATAATAATTATTTGCTAACTTAGTACTTAGGAGGTTTGTCTTGAGACCTGCCAAATCATATAAGCCAATAGAATCCACAAGAAACAAAATTCAGTGAAAGTAGCAGATAAAGAAGTCAAATAAATAAGGAGGAAAATAACTATTATACATCAGCAAAGATAGGGATTGGCCAATTGCACCAGCAGCCCCCAAGATTGCTACCTTGAATCCCGGTGCCCCTCCTTTTGATCACCACCATCCTGTCATCACAAAATTGAACACATCACGTGATCAAGCACTAATCTTTGGCAATAATAGAAGCTCAAGTTTATGCAAGGAACACAAATTTAGAAAATTTTTAGGTTAGTATTGGTTCATTAAATACTGATCATTGAAGCTTTTTATAGCTATGTAAAGTTATATTAACTATGAAGTACCCTTTGCAACAAAAGATATATAATTTGAAGTAGGAAGAGCATGAGGAACAAACCTTGAAATTGGGTGACTGAAGATGAGAGGTGATTCTTGCAATATGATGATTAGTCGCTGCACATGCTTCCATGTTCTATGAAAGTATTTGAGAAACAAGAGTCAGAATAGTTAGCACTGTCTATTGGAGGAGTTGTTATATATGGGGGTAAAAAACTAGACATCAAATGAAGGTGCAAAACAATTAATTTAGATAGATGAATGGATAAAATATAAATTTGAGAAATAATGGGAACCAAGAAGTTGACACATATGTCCAATGTTTTTTCTTCAAATATTAAAATGAGAAGCAAAATGTTTTTGATATTTTAATATAAACAAGTTCACATGATAAAGAAAGTCCTGCTTGCCACTTATGTAATCGTTTTAACAGCCCACTGAACAGGAATGACACATAATCACAACCATGACCAATTGAAAGTGACAACGAGAAAGTTAAGAGAAAAATTGAAAAAAAAATGTTTATTTCACCTGTACAAGTGCATCAGGGCAAGATTCAAAAACAATTAAGAGAACTCCTATAGGAGATGATGTCTTCTCTAAAATTAACCCATCTGCAAGCTAGAAGGCAAACAAAAGTTTTAAGAACTCAGACAGACAATAAATAATTAACTATCATTAAAATTTAGAACAATCAATGGTATCCATGAACAACTTGGTCTAAAAGTCAAAGCCGTGTCCTTTATGACCGAGCAAAAATCACGTTCACATGATTTGGATATCTGCCTTACACGACTGTAAATAAAACTGGAAACTCTAATCATTACAATGTGTCATCACAGAGTAATAGCTTCAAGTGTAAAAAGAATACTACAAATAAATTTCAGCTACTTATTTATCAATCCCCGTTTTAAAAAATTATTATAACAAGAAACTGCACTTCAACATTATTTTTTTTAAAGAAATAAGAATTGGTAAAAACTCACGAGAGCTTAGATTTCCTCCAACACCACCACAATCCATGAATAGTCCCTATTAAATTGAAGAGCTCAAATAGTAAAAACACACATATACAAAAAGAGAACTTTATATTTTATATAGTATAACATAATAATTGATGAAATATATTTTAATATATATGAGTTTATAACCTGAGAATGAGCCCTTTGAAGGTCTTGTTTAACTTGTGTATGCTTTAATCTACTTGACTCTAATTACTGCACATAAGCCTGCTCCATAGACAACAAGAAAAATGCACTTATTATTCATTTTTCTGAGCAATAATGTGGATGATCAATCACCTTAAGAAGCTCTGATCGACGGAATCCACCTAGCCACATGAAGCATCTTTCTGCATGTGTCTTCCATGTTCCAGAAAGTATGTGAAATACATCTTCCTTGGCCCCTATGGTTTTTACCTGTAATAGTTCATCAGGACATGCCAAGACACCATCGATAAGAAGATTCAATTCATTATCACCCATTTGAGAATTTACGGCTGATCTTATGTCACTAATCAGCCGATGATGTTGATTAATCCAGCGCATAAAGTTCATATCAAATGCTAAGGCACCTAATCTATGAACATTTCAAACTAAGAGATTAATTTTCGAAGCTCATTGAACTCAACAAGAAGTATTCTATCTAGCTCTTCATAACTAAAATATCAGCCTAATTATCATTCAGTGATTATTTATGCAAGGGGAACCTAGAATGAAAAAGTTTCCATTCATCTCTAATCTCTCCATCAGCAGAAAATACACAAACCTAACAATTTTTTATTTTGTTCCACAAGACATCAACAAGATCAGTCACAACTCAGGTAAACATTCTCTGGCTTTATAAATGTTACCATTTCCGACAACTGCGAAAGCATGCTCCCACACAGTTCCAGTTGCAGCAAATACACCCAAAGGAAACATCATCCCATGGACATAATGGTAAGCAGAAATAACAACAAAACCATACTAAATAGTACAACCTGTACAATCAAATTAAGACCTGCTGACGTGCGCGTTGAAGTTCTTGCTCTAAAATTGTGCAAGCCTAACTCTACTATTCTCCAATTGCTGCACATATGCCTATTGAAAAACCAACACATATCAATCATTCAATGGTTGGGGGCTTAAGTTTAGGTTCAATTGAGCAATGTAACATATCAGGTTGGGAACAATTAATTTACCTTCTTCCTCAATCGACTCTTCTTAGCAGCCTCACAATTTTGAGCCAGTCTACAAAGAGTCTAGAAAAATGTTTATATAAAAATGTTAGAACCAGTACTACTGATGAAACAGAAATTAAAATAGTAAGCACAAACAGTAGCACACAAACAATGAAACAAACCTTCTGATCCTGAAGTAGCACACAGCAGAAAATGCCCCTTCTGTTGGAACATATGATGCGGTTGCTGATATTGCCATGTCTCAACGTAACAACCTGAAGAAGCAAGGTTCTATAGAAATACAACATTTCAGATAAGGTTCTTCAAAATCCAACTACAAGAGACAGTGTGTGAGTGTGTTCATACGGTGTTAAATGTCCCGTACTGCAAGTTACTTGAGGCAATAACAACATTGTTCAACTTGGCAGTGAAGGAAGGAGAAGCTGAAAATAATAGTAAATTAATGCAGAGGATAAGGTATATTTGATAAATAAGAGAGTGAGTGAGTGAGAGATAAGAGAGTGAGAAAGAGAGTAACTTGAGGTTAAATCAAAGTCATGATGATAGTGTTGTTGTTGAAAGACAAGAGCAACGGTAAGATCAGAATCAATTAAACGCGTTGTTGTCTTTGGAGTTGTGTTAGTGTCATCTTTCCTGTTTCAAAAACACTGAAAAGAATGAGTTATCTGTCTGTAATTCAGCAGATTCAAATAAGGACAAAAAGGAGGAGCCAAAATCAAGTCATAGCAAGAATGGGAAGGAACAAGAATATGCATGCAAATTCCAGATAAAATATCTCCACAATTCAAATATATAGTTCATAAACAAACTTCATTCTATACTACAATCATAGAAATTATGTTTCAGATTTCACAAATTACAGGAATATACAAAATTCATACCTTAGAATTTAGAAACTTCGTTCTTTGAAGCAGCAACAGCTGATTTGCAAACATAAGAGCTCTCCTCGATCATATTCTTTGATTTTCAACTTCAATCAAAACAGGGAAAGGACATGGTTAGGGCTAGGGATAATGAAATTGGAATAGAATCACAATGGAAGGGTTAAGACTAGGGACGAGAAGGAGGCGGAGGCCTACCTGAATTAACAACGACGAGAAGAGACAATGACAAACCTTCAGCGAAGAGAGAAGAAGCAGCATAAGAGCGGCAACGGAGGGAGCTCGTAAGACAAGAGCACGGCCGAGAGAGCTCGTGTGACGATGAAAGGAGCAAACGCATTGAGAACGGCGATGGAAGGAGCTCGTGCGATGCGAGCGGTGGTGACGGCAACAGCGGAGGACGTCACATCTTCAATGGAGAGAGAAGGCATGGGAGTAATTCAAGAAGAATGTGACAAAAAAGTGAAATGAAGGATTGGGAGTAAAGTGACCCATCTCTTTATTCTAATATTTTCAATGGAATATTTTAAATTACAGACAAATTGTTTGTCTGTAATAATTTAATAAAACACAATGTTTATATTCATTTAATTACAGATAGATTTTCTGTCGGTAGTTATTTTTCCTGAAAAAATTAATTTTTCTACAGAATTATCAACGGATTCTCTTTTCCATTTGTAATTTATACTAATTCATTTTTTTTGGTTTCCGACAAAAAATTCCTCGCAAATTTCGTCTGTATTTTCGTAGGATAAAATCTGTCGAACATATCCATTTATAATAACTAGTTTTCTAGTAGTATTTGTTTCCAAACCTAAAGGAAGAAATGACTCTTTTTTTTTGAATTTGGAGGAAGAAGACTTTATAAATTTTTTTTAAGAAAGATCAAATAGTGGCATAAACATTGTTCCATAGGCATATTTTTCAACAGGAAGATCATTCCCTGTGTCGGTTAAATTCAAAATAACATAGCATTGTGATCCTTTATAAGAAGGTGGATTTTATGGTGCCTTTCGAGATAACTTCTTTGATTTCTAGAAATTCAAGAATTTCATATCACGAAAAAAAATATATAAAAAAAAAATAAGTAGTCTATAAAGTATGTGGGAAAAGAAAAGAGGTCAAATGTTCAATTGAAATTTATGAGTGATTTTTCTAAACTTTTGATTTTTGTAATCGAGTATATTAGATTTTAGAACAAAAGTCTCAACATTATTGTTAGCAATTTATTATTTTGTTATTTAATTTATGTTATTTTCTTTTTTTTACTTATTTTAATTATTATTTTCTAGTTATAAAATATAGTACTCATTAAATATGTAATTTTTTTATCATGAGTATATTAAAAACTATATATAATAATTAATATGTTTATTAATTAATTAGAGTACTATATATTTAATACGCTCACGATGAAAAATATTAAATAATTGATGACAGTACTATTTTATAATAATATTAAGGAGGATATTGTGTTTTAGAGCAAAAAAATATGGCCCAATAAAAATTAAAAAAACCTCAATAATTTAATAACAAAAAGTAGTATTTTTTAACAGTATTATAACTTTGAATTTTGATTGATTGAGAAATTATATCCACCATCTTAATTTCTAAGAAATAATAAAGGTAATTGTAATTGTGAATATTTATATAGAATAGAATTATATATTTTAAGAAATACTATAACACCCTACCATACAGAGTCTTATGCTTAAGTCATAAAACTGAGGTGGCGAGATATTACGACCTCTAAAATCAAAATATATAAATAATAATAGTTGAAAGGAATTTTATAGCAAGGAGCCTTTTAAGGAAAGGGTAAAACAAAAGCGTTAAACCGAAAGAGCGCAACATCCACGTAAATGATAAGTGTGAGAAAAGAATTCCAAAGATAAAACCCCAAACATGACCCTCAATACCGTTTGTAGAACCTATTTCTCCAAATCAAACTCTAGGAGGGACAAGCATAAGATACAAGATGGAGAATCTATATACATGTATAAATAAGCTCCTGAGCCCCAAGAGTTCTTTGCTTTATCCGAGTCTCCAGAATACAGAGTGGTGCTTCTCAACCTGCATCTGAAAAATAACAATATTGTATGGGATGAGAACCGGGACTTCTCAGTATGGTTAAAGTGTCTACATATATAATAAATAAGGTCCCGGGAAAGCCAGAGGCAATCCTAGAACTCTGACAATCAGATTATAAATCTTAAGGGATTAAAACAAAAACCATAAGCAGGGGTAGATATCTAAGGTTCTTAAGGGCTAACTCAATCCCAACTTAATCTCTCAAATTACAATCCACTCACTGTCTTATGAAACACTAACTCTACAATTCATCTTCTACCTCCTCCAACCCTCCAGACTCACCAGTGCACAGAAAAACAATACAAGCAAAGACAAACACAATTAGAATACAATTACAGCAGGTAGTAAATATAGCAGGTAAGTATAGATTATCAATTAGGCAATCCCAAGAAATGCAAACTCAAGCAAAACCGACAAATACATATGATAAATGCATGCCCTATGGCTGATGATACCATCTATCAGTTGTATAGCCAACACGTTATGTCCTGGTAGCTAACCATGGACTGAAACACCCATGCAGAGCAAGTGAGTTTGAGCTATAACCCCCTTGCTACTACCCGCTTAACCCAGAGCCAGTGGAATAACCACTATTGCGGCTACTACCTAGGCGGGTGTTTAAAGGCTCAAACTGGAGCAAGTGGAATAACCAGTACTGCTACTACTACCCAAGCGTCACAATCACTGACCTGGAGTAAGCAGGACGAACCACTATCCTTACTACTGTCCGGGTATCTCAAACATACATTCATTAAATCTAAAACAATCATCATTATTATCAAATCTCAAGCATTGACCTGGAGCAAGCGGGACGAACCACCATCCTTGCTACTAGCTAGGTATCACAAACATACATTCATTTCAAATTTTCATAATTAAATTCATTTATCATAATTTTTCTTCCCTATCGCTTACCCAGAGCAAGTGGGCATCGCCACTGCCTACTACCCAGGCCACAATCACATTTACACACTTCTCGTTCATTATTCACACCTCTCAAACTTCCTTCATCTCCAAGTTACTACTCTTCCCCTACCTTTTACTCACCACTTAATATACAACTGAGGTTTAGGGGCTAAAAGAGTAAAAACAAAGGTTTAGAGGTTCATAATTATATTTTAAAATACAAAACTCACTTTGCTGATATCATGGGTCACGCATACGCGTGTGCGTACTTTTTCCCATGCTCGCGTACGCAAGGTCCTTACTCGTGTACATGAGATGCCCAACCTGAAAAGGTTAGTCAGATCACGTATAGTGGTCATGTGCGTAAGACCTATAAATTAGCAAAAATGCTGAATGCTGTAAAATTTCAAGCATGCCCTCTGAACTTCTGACGCGCATAACTTTTTTGCATTAAAATATTTTTCATTCGTTCTTCGAATGGCGTAAACTTCACGGACCCAATTTTCATATGAAATAAGTTTGAAACAAATTGGGGGTTCGGAAGTTGAGTTATGGCTCTCCGAAGTTCAACCCAAAAATTATATTTTCATAAAATTTCTCAAGGAGTGCTAAACCTCAATTTTCACAATAATCCAAGTTCAACCCTTCTTAAAACTTACCAAACTATATCAAACCAAACCCAAACATTTCTCAACACACCCATTTTACCCCATATCACACCAATTTCACATATTAATGCTCAATTAATTTCATAATAGCCCAATACACAACTCCAATAACCTTAACCTCTCTAACACACAATTTTATCAACTCAACTTCAAAGCTCATATAAGATTCACAATCATATATTCACCATCTTCATCATAGTTCATCATTATTAACAATTCACAAATCTCCAACACTATCATTCCATTCTCAACTAATAGTACAATTTAACAATTTCCACCATATTTATAACATAAATCCTCAATCTCATCAATCACCATTACACATTGCAACAAGTTCAACCCTTCACCAAAACCACTAAACATGTATCAAACATACAGTTCAACTTATCTTAAGTCGTCTAGCCTAGATTTTCACAAAACATTATATATTAAATACAAGAAATCTAAACTATACCTTGGTCGATTCCTCCCTAATGTCGAAGCACCTCAATTATCTCCATTCCTCCAGTGTCCAAAGCCCCAAATCCTCACCGAACAAAAATCCAACCTCCACAGTTTGCTTTCTAGTCACCGATATCATCGAATTTGTCTCAAAAACATATATCTCACTCTAATTCCAGATAAATACCACAAAAATTAAACTAGGGGTCTATAATAACCCGAGTTTTTAAAATTAAATAATGAAATTTTTATATAATTCAAATTGAAATAATTTAAAGTTTTGATTAATATTATGAACTAAAAGAAAATTTATTTATTTATTTATTTATAGTTTTAAATTAAAATGTTTAATTACAAATAATTTGTAATTTGAAAAATAAATAGTATTTTTGAAGTTAATTATATTAGGTTAAATTTGGTTCCAAATTAAAACCGTATTCAAACCCTAAATTCTCAATTCAAAACCCTAATTTTGCCCTAAATCACCCTAACCTAACCGCTTTACCTCTCTCATCCTCCCCAAACACACACACGGCACACAAACAACCCACACAAACACAGAGTTGAATTAAGGGAGACGAGAGAAAGAAGGTTATGATCGGAGAGAGAAAGATGCGTTTGAGAGAGAGAGAGAGAGAGAGAGCCAGCCAAAGGGAGCTGTTTCCACCACGCCTAGCTGCCAAAGCACTGCCATCGAACCCGTCATCTGTGTCGCCACCGTGATCCGTGAATAGAGGAGAAGGAGAGATGAGTTTGTAGGGAAGAAGTGGAAGTAGCGTCATCACTCTATCGCTGTTCCTCGCCATAATCGAGCCACCGTTTATGCTTCCATTTAGCATCGTCGTGACCCTCGTTGTCTACAGACCCATTATCGCGAGCTGCAACCATCGCTGTTGAAGTCACCCTCTCTATCGTCTTTAAGCTCCAGAAAGAGAGAAGGCTCGAGGAAGAAAGGAATGCGATGGAGGGGACTGTAGAGGAACGCTATTCCGCATGCATCGTCATCGTTGAAGCTGGACCGCCGTCGTGGGAGGGAGGTCTCACCGCCAAGCTGTTGTCGCCAAAGCCCTATTACTATCGTGGAGTTTGATACCGTCAGATCAGAGAAGAGAGGAGGAAACTTGCACCGCCGTGCTCCTTGCTGACCATCGCCATCGCCGTTCAGGGTTATGCACCGCCATCTGTCACTACTCGGTCACCGCAAAAGATTTTTACCACTGCTCTATTATTGGTTCCTTTTGTTATAGTTAGTATTTTGTTCTGGAACCCTTGATATATCAATTTCTGTTAATTGTGGCTGAGTATTCTGTGGCATTATTGCGATAGGGTTATGCCTTCGGTTCTTGCATGTGGTATTTGATGGTTGCCGCTATTACGGGTCGAGAAAAAAAGGGGTCTTTGATGCGCTACATAGCTTTCGAGTTTTGACGAGTTCAGGTAGGGGGTTTTATTTTAAAAATCAACAGTTTTTAATTTATGAATGCCAAAAAGGCTTATTGAATAATTGCAAATAGTCTATAACGGTTTAGTATGAGTAATTGATATGGATTCGTTTAATTGTGGTTGTGAATGGTGTTTAATTTTGTGTTATTTGCTAAACTGAAATGAGAATTGAGTTTGGATTGATGTTGTGATTGTTGCAGGAATTTCTAGTCATGTTGTTTTCTTGATTTGGGGTTAATTTGATATTGAAACAAAATCTGCACTTGAAATGACTTGAGATATTGGGAATAAGTTTTATTGATTTATCGAAAATGATTCTGAGGATCAGTAAAGATTTTGACATTGGATTTGGTTTGATTTATGGTATTGAATTGAGATTTGAAAATGATTTCTGATATTGGAATTAGTTTGAGTTATTGGAAAGAGGTTGAGAATGGTTCGGTTGGGACCTAAAAAGGGTTGCAAAGTCCGAGTTTTAGGGGAGATGCTGTCGAAATTTTATTATGAAACATAAGACTTTATTTGAAATATTTAGAAAAAAAGGTTGAACTTGAGAAATTGTATTATTTGATTTTTAAGAAAAGATTTATGTTTGGGTTTGATTTATTAAGAAAAGCTTTATGGTTTGAATGTGATTTATTAAGAAAAGATCATGTATTGAGTTTTGACTTATTAAGAAAGACTTTATGTTTTGAGTTTGACTAAAGAACTACATTTAAGGAATTATGATTCAAGGAGTTTTTAATTTTAAAGAACGAGTTTGATTGTCGTCCTCCCTAAAGTCTCAAGACTCTGCCGTGAGATTTACTTAATAAATGATTCTTTTAGTCTTTTGAAAGAGGTTTAAATCTGAAATGATTCTTTTGTATGAAAGAAGAACTTGTTGTAAGTAAAGTGGTTTTGGAAGTTTGGAAAAGGTTATAAGGAGTGGTGTTGGTGTTAAATAAAAATGATTTGAGCTCGGTTTATTAAGAAAAATTTCTGCCACAGGAGAGCAGAGAACAAAGATTAAAAGTATATATATTAACTAAAAAGGTTCTCTGCCATAGGAGAACAAAGGACAAGGATAAAGTGAAAGCTTTAAGAAATTATCTACCACAGGAGAGCATATGCGACTTTGTTTGGGCTTTAGTGCCAAATGTATAGTAGGGACACCCACACACTAAGAACTGTTTTCCAGATGTAAGCACATTGAAAGTCACATTGTATGCGACCTAGCCGTAAGCCTTATATAAGTACACTGTATGCATCAGGAAAGCCATATCTAGGGCTCGTGCCCAGGTAATGTCGGGAGCAGGTAGGCAACTGACACATGAGCTCATGGCCTGCTTAGGACAGACATGCATCATGTTGTTTGCGCATTTGCATTTGATTATGTTTGATTGTTTTATTTTGTTGTGATTGTACCGTTTGTCTTGTTGTGACTTGCTTGTGTGTTGGACTGAATTTCTTACTTGTACTATTAGCTTGTGAATGTAATAAAGTGATTAAGACTTGGCGTTTTGATTGATAATTAATTATGTGGTTAAGAGATGATTAATGTGAGTAGTTTTATATTTAAAATATGTTGTGAGATTAGAGATTTTAAAAGAGGTAATTAATTAGCTAAAGTTAAACCAAGAGTATTTTTCAAAGGTTTGATAAAAACATAAACTCCTTGGGTATGTGAATTATTTGCATTTTATTCATTACTTTTACGGCATTCTCATTCCCTATTGAGAATGTGTGATTTGTTCTCACCCCAAAATTTTTCACCCTTTTAGTGACAGAGGTTCGAAGACTCAGTATGAGATAGCGGACGAATAGTTGGAATTGTTTTAAAAGTTAAGTCATTTTCATAGAGTTCCTTCGCCTTTAGCGATTAGGATTTTATTTTACCCGGAAGGATAGGTAATGTATTCGAGTTTTATATTGAATTATTTGTGTAATATTTATTATTATTAACAATTATGTGATTATTATTACTTGACAATTTTTTATTTATGATTTTAAAAACAAAAACAATTTTCTGGTATTTTCTATAAAACTGAAACACGATATCGAAATAAAGGCTCAATATTAAATACTAAATAAGGAAAATAGGTTAGTAACTCCTTACTTTTGGTACGATCATGACGTGCTAAAGCTAGGGTGTTACAAGTTCAATCATTAATGGTTCACAAGATTTAAAGGTTTCTCACCTTATCGACGGAGATTTGGGGCAATACCCAGCAAGCCCATAAAGTTAATTTGATCCTAAACATCAAAATCACAATTTTTCGAAAATCAAAAACTCAAAATCACGAAAATAAAAGGGGAAGAACTGGGCACGAAAACTCAAGTTCCTTACCAAATTGTTAGATGGGTTTTGTAGAGAATTTCGAGACGAATGTGTGGTCGCTGACGGCTCGTCAATCGGAGCTCCAGATTGAAGGTTACAAGAATTTGAAGTTTGGAGAGATTTGGGAATTAGGTTATCACGTCAATCTCTCTTCCAACGTTGCCCCTTCAGGTTTGACATGAAAATGAGACTGAATACCTCAAGGTTAGCCATATATATGTTGGTCCTTGGGCCCAATACAGGCCTGGCACAACCGATTCGGCCCGTTGACCCAATTTTGGGCCAAAAATTTTAAAATTAGTGTTAAAATTCTTTATTTTAATTTTCTCTATCTCATTAAACTATAAAATTTCATTTTTTAATTTTCTAAATTAATATTTAATTTATTGGCTAATCATTTACTATTTTTTCGGGTTTTACAAATACTATGTGCACCCAAAAATCAACTATTGAATAAGCAATTATATATTTGAGTACATTAAAATTATTTTTAAACTATATTTTTGTATTCTAATGTATATTTTATATGAATTGCTGATTTTTATATAAGTTTAATATAATTGAATTTTTTTATACTCTAATTTTGCTCTCAAAATATCTAATTATTTGATATTTTCTTCTCTCCTTTGCCCTCAGCGTTGATGTTTCAATAACTTTGACGTGATGTTTTAACATGAGGTTAAAGAAAATGAACAAAAGAAATGAGGTGCTTAGCTTTAATTGTTGGTTACTCTAATTTTGTTTCCAAACCAAAAGGAAGGAATGACTATTTTTTATTTAAATTTGGAGAAAGAAGACTTTATGAAATTTTTTTGAAGCAAAATCCATAGTGGCATAAACATTGTTCTGTAACACCCTATTACACAGTGTTTTACGCTTAAGTCGTAGAACAGAGGTAGTGTGGTATTACGGACCTCTAAACAATAAAAATATACATATAATAATGAAAGAAATAATACACTAGGAGCCTTGAAACAAACGGGTAAATAAAAATCACAAAATGAAAAGCGCAATACTCAAGGAATAGGATTACTTGCGTGCTAAGAAACCTAATAGGAAAAAGATTAAAGTAAACAAAAGAGTAAATCTCTCCCTCAACCTCTAAGAGGAGCAGCATACATAAGTTACTTGGAGAGTAAGCTAAATACATATATACATATATACAACAAGAAACCAAAATACACCAAAGGACTACTTCGCTTTCCAAGATCCAGACGTCTAGCGAGGAGCCTCTCGACCTGCATATGAAAAACAACAATACAATATGGAATGAGAACATAGGTTCTCAGCTTGGTAAAAGTGCCACGCACATAATAAATAAGGTCCCGAGAATGGCATATGCAATCCTAGAACTCCGTTATTCAGTTATCCAACTCAAGTACTAAACAGAAGCCATAAACAGGGGTAGGTATTCTAAATCTACCTAACTTACTCAAGTTCAATCCTAATCTAACATCCAACCATTTCTCCATCTTCTCCATCCCTCCATCATCCAAAATGCAACATAAATAAGCAACCAAACAAGTTCACGCACAAGTAGTGAGTAGATAGTACAAATAGCAAGTAGAACAGATAGCATGTGATATATATATCAATTAGGCAAACCCAGGAAATACATAGCAATCAAAACAAACAAATGCATATGATGCATGCCTGTCCTATGGCTGATGGGGCCCATCTATCGGTTATCCAGCCAACCCGACAAGTCCAAAAACCTTAGACTGTCCCCCGTCGCGCATCCCCAAGAGTCTATGCATAGAGTTCACATTCAATCATCATATAATCACTCAATGGGGGCTATCCATACTCAGGAATTTATACGTGCCCGGTCACCCTTACGACGTAGGATCAACAGAGTATCGAGATTCAACCTGGAACACGTGGTGGTGAGCCACGGTTTTTACCCAGGAAAACTCGTATCTCAGATATCATAATTCATAAGCCATATCAATTATTATCAATACATCATCAAATATCAAGTCTTAGTGTTAAACTTCGTCTTCTCGGACCCATGACTATCACTAAGACATCCTCAACACTCTATTTTCTTTTCTGTTTTTTATATAACAAATGAACTTGGAACTGGGAAAACTTTATGTCCAGACGTTCATCTCGGAATAAGCTTTCTAACAAACCAAAAATCACAATTTTCTGATTTAACTAGCCTCAGAAACAGAGGAGAAACGCTGACTGCTCTACAGTGCTTAGAAACCAGAAAACAGTAGCAGCATATGAAGGTTTCTTTTAAAATTGGTTTCAGGTCAAAACCACTTTTAATGAAGGATTTATGTAACTTGGAATTTGAGTAACTTTCTGCAGAATTCTGTTTTAAAAGCCAATGAACATGTCCTCTTCCAAGTCCCATAACTCACTCATTAAAATATGGACAGCCCTGAATTTTAAATCACAACTGCTAAGCATAATTACTTTCAACCTCCAATTGGGTGCACCTGAATATCCATCCATAATCAGAAGTTATTAACTCTCAAAGTTGCTGATCTAAGAAAACAGAATCTGGCTTTTATTGTATAACACATCGTATTTCAAAAATTCATATGTTTAAAACCACAAGTCCAACCATTCTGAAATTTTTCGATGTTAAAATAATAGGAATAAAGCTTTATTTAAAATTGGTTTCATTTCAAAATTCATTTTGAAACATTCGCAGCAGATGTTCTAAAAATTATGCAGTAAAAATCAAATTCCACGATTACAATTTGAAAATTCACCATAAATCATATATTTGATGAAAAGATCCCAAATTCTCCAATTCAGTTTCAAATATTCCGAGGTTTAACCAGGATTTGGTTCCACGCAATTCTGATCATCACAGAATTAGTTACAGCATATGCAATACCACCACAACACAACTCTACATCCTTATTAACAAACACCAACCATAATCCATCATAAGTAAATACAAGAGCATACCATTAATAACTTCCACACCTCATAATTCCAATATATATCCACCAACAACATTACAAGGCTAATGAGCGGATAATTTATACGCTTTTTGGCATTGTTTTTAGTATGTTTTTAGTATGTTTTAGTTAGTTTTTATTATATTTTTATTAGTTTTTAGTTAAAATTCACTTTTCTGGACTTTATTATAATTTTGTGTGTTTTTCTGTGATTTCAGGTATTTTCTAGCTGAAATTGAGGGACCTGAGCAAAAATCTGATTCAGAGGCTGAAAAAGGACTGCAGATGCTGTTGGATTCTGACCTCCCTGCACTCGAAGTGGATTTTCTGGAGCTACAGAAATCCAATTGGCGCGTTCTTAACTGCGTTGGAAAGTAGACATCCTGGGCTTTCCAGCAATGTATAATAGTCCATACTTTGCTCGCGATTTGATGGCCCAAACAGGCGTTTCAAGTCAGCTGAAGAATTCTGGCGTAAAACGCCGGAACTGGCACAAGAATGGGAGTTAAACGCCCAAACTGGCACAAAAGCT
>NC_029772.3:48502938-48517935 GCF_000817695.3 Arachis duranensis | reverse complement strand
GCTTCAATGCTCAGCCCAAGCACACACCAAGTGGGCCCGGAAGTGGATTTTTATGTCATTTACTCATCTTTGTAAACCCTAAGCTACTAGTTCTCTACAAATAGGACCTTTTGCTATTGTATTAGACATCTAGGTAGCTACCTTTGAGTAGTCTTATGCTATCTTAGATCATTGGGCTGGCCATTCGGTCATGCCTAGACCTTGTTCTTATGTATTTTCAACGGTGGAGTTTCCACACACCATAGATTAAGGTGTGGAGCTCTGCTGTACCTCGAGTATTAATGCAATTACTATTGTTCTTCTATTCAATTCAGCTTATTCTTATTCTAAGATATCACTTGTTCCTTAACTTGATGAATATGATGATCTGTGACACTCATCATCATTCTCACCTATGAACATGTGCCTAACAACCACCTCCGTTCTACCTTAGATTGAGTGGATATCTCTTGGATCCCTTAATCGGAATCTTCGTGGTATAAGCTAGAATTGATGGCGGCATTCAAGAGAATCCGGAAGGTCTAAACCTTGTCTGTGGTATTCTGAGTAGGATTCAAGGATTGAATGACTTGACGAGCTTCAAACTCGCGATTGTGGGGCGTTAGTGACAGACGCAAAAGAATCACTGGATTCTATTCCGACATGATCGAGAACCGACAGTTGAATAGCCGTGCTGTGACAGAGCGCGTTGAACATTTTCACTGAGAGGATGGGATTGTAGCCATTGACAACGGTGATGCCCAACATACAGCTTGCCATGTAAAGGAGTAAGAAGGATTGGATGAAGACAGTAGGAAAGCAGAGAGACGGAAGGGACAAAGCATCTCCATACGCTTATCTGAAGTTCTCATCAATGAATTACATAAGTATCTCTATCTTTATTTTATGCTTTATTCATAAATCATTCATAACCATTTGAATCTGCTTGACTGAGATTTACAAGATGACCATAGCTTGCTTCATACCAACAATCTCCATGGGATCGACCCTTACTCGCGTAAGGTTTATTACTTGGACGACCCAGTGTACTTGCTGGTTAGTTGTGCGAAGTTGTGATAAAGAGTTGAGATTGCAATTGAGCGTACCATGTTGATGGTGCCATTGATGATCACAATTTTGACTAAAGCTTTAGACTAACATTGCATGATTCCTGGAATTCTTATTAAAAATTTTGAATCTTTTTATTTTCTTCTCCATATAATTTTTGAAAAAATCCAAAAAAAATTACAAAATCATAAAAAAAACCAAAAATATTTCTTGTTTGAGTCTAGTGTCTCATTTTAAGTTTGGTGTTAATTGCATGTTTCTGTTCTTCTTGCATTTATCATGTGTCTTCATTGATCTTCAAGTTGTTCTTGATGATTTACTTGCTCTGATCTTTAAATTCTCTTATTTTGTGTGTTTTATTGTTTCTCATATGCATTCTCAATTTGTTAGTGTCAGTAGTATACAAACTTATAAGTTTGGTGTCTTACATGCATTGTTTATTTGATTTTAGTTGCATTTTGATTTTTCCTCATCATTAAAAATCCAAAAAAAAATTAATTTGTATCTTTTCAAGTCAATAATACAGAGAATTGAAGATTCAGAACATACAGTAGAGGAATTACACAAAAAAAGCTGGGCGTTCAAAACGCCCAGTGAAGAAGGAAAACTAGCGTTTAAACGCCAGCAAGGGCACCTGGCTGGGCATTTAACGCCCAAAAGGGTACATTTTGGGCGTTAAACGCCAGAATGTATACCATTCTGGGCGTTTTATGCCAGGATGGCACAAGAGGGAAGATTTTGTTTTCAATTCAAATTTTTTTTCAAGTTTTCATAATTTTTCAAAATCAAATCTTTTTCAAATCATATCTTTTCAATCATATATTTTCAAAATCAATTTCTTTCCATTTTCAAAAATACTCGCTAACAATTAATGATTTGATTCAACATTTCAAGTATGTTGCCTTTTCTGTTGAGAAAGGTTTAATGTTTGAATCATATCTTTTCTTGTTAGCCAAGTCATTGATTTTAAAAATCAAATCTTTTTAAATTGTTTTTTTCAAATCATATCTTCTCAATCATATCTTTTTAAAACTATATCTTTTCAATCATATCTTTTTAATCACATCTTCTTCAAAATAAGTCTTCAATCATATCTTTTTGATTTCTAATTTCAAAATCTTTTTTCAAAAATCACTTTATCTCTTTCCCAATCATATTTTTCGAAAATCATTCTTCAATTTTTCAATATGTTTTTAAAATCTTTTTAATTTATTTTCGAAAATTTCTTCCCCTCTTCTCACATCCTTCTATTTATGGACTAACATGTACAATTCGAACTCTATCTTTCTAAGTTCAAATTCTTCTACCTCTTCCTTCTATTTTTCTTTTCCTCTGACACCTCAAGGAATCTCTATACTGTGGCATAGAGGATTCCATATTTTCTTGTTTTCTTCTCTTACCTGAAAAGAGGTGTGGGTAGTCCTTCCGTATCTCTGATTCAAGCTCCGAAGTATGTTCTTCAATACCAGCCCGACTTCAAGCTACTTTCACCAAAGAAACTTCCTTTCTGCGTAGACGCTTGGTGCTGGCATCATCAATCCTAATCGGAGTTACTGAAAGCGTCAGATCTTCTCTCACTTGGACTGATTCCGGTTCTAGGACATGACTAGGATCAAAAGTGTATTTGTGAAGTTGCGATACGTGGAACACGTCATGCAGGTTCGAAAGATGTGGTGGTAATATGATCCTATACACCACTGGTCGAATCCTCTTCAGGATTTCAAATGGCCCAATGTAACGAGGATTTAACTTTTTGGTTTTGATGGACCTCCCTATTCCAGTGGTCGGAGTAACCTTCAGGAAGACGTGTTCTCCTTCCTCAAATTCTAAAGGCTTCCGTATTCGGTCAACATAGCTCTTCTGACGGCTTTGAGCTTCAAGCATTCGCCTCCGGATTCTCTTTATTTACTCAGTGTTTCATATACCATTTCAGGTCCTATCAAAGTCTTTTTTCTTGCCTCATACCAACATAATTAAGACTGGCATTTTCTTCCATACAAAGCCTCATATGGAGCCATTCCAATACTCGCATGATAGATATTGTTGTAAGCAAATTCTACCAAAGGCATATATCGATCCCAGCTCGTCGGTTGATTCAAAACACAAGCTCTTAACTTGTCTTCCAAGGTTTGGATTATTCTTTCTGATTGGCCATCTCTCTGAGGATGATAAGCAGTGCTTAGGCTTAATTGGGTGCCAAAAGCTCGTTGAAAAGTAACCCCCAGAATCGTGATGTAAAGCGAGGATCTCTATCCAATACAATTGTGAAGGTACACCATGTAATCTCACAATCTCCTTTATGTATAAGTGCGCCAACTCCTCCATAGTACAACTTATCCGAATAGGCAGAAAATGAGCTAACTTGGTCAGTCAGTCTATAACCACCCAAATAGCATCACAACCTGTCTGAGTCCTTGGTAAGCCCAATACAAAATCCATAGCAATGCTCTCCCATTTCCACTGTGGGATTTCCAAAGGTTGAAGGGTTCCTGCTGGCCTTTGGTGTTCAATCTTGACTTTCTGACAAGTTAGGCATTTGAAAACATGTAACGCCATATCCTTTTTCATTCCTGGCCACCAGAACATCACCTTTAAGTCTTGGTACATCTTGGTGCTTCCTGGATGAATAGAGAACCCGCTCTTGTGAGCTTCCTCCAATATGCTTTGTCGCAAATCCCCGATATCTGGCACAATTATCCGGCCTTTGAAACTCCACAACCCATCTTTATCTTCTAACACTCTCCATTGCTTGCCTTTCTCAATCGCCGGCAAAATCTTATACAATTCTTGGTCATTCTGATGAGCCTTTACTAGTTCAGCCTTGAAGTCGCTTGAGATCTGTAACGGGATTAGGCATAAGGTCCCAAACTCTTCTCTGATTCCTAGTTTCAATCCTTGAAAGACTCTTAACAACTCTACCTCCCTTAGCATCATCCAAGCGGCACATAAGGATTTCCTACTCAAAGTGTCTGCTACCACATTCGCCTTTCCCGGATGGTAGTTTAGCTCAAAGTCATTATCTTTTAGGAGTTCCATCCACCTCCTCTGACGCATGTTCAATTCTTTTTGCTCAAACAGGTACTTCAGACACTTATGGTCTGAGAAGACTTGAAATTTCACTCCATAGAGATAATGCCTCCAAATCTTTAAGGAAAAGACAATGGCCGCGAGTTCCAAATCATGAGTCGGATAGTTTCTTTCATGTGGCCTTAGCTGACGTGAGGCATAAGCTACAACCTTATGATGTTGCATCAACACGCATCCCAAACCTTTCAAGAACGCATCATAGTACACCTCAAATGGTTCTCTCAGCTCAGGTAACACTAATACAGGGGCGGTAGTCAATCTCTGTTTTAAGGCAAGGAAACTCTCCTCGCACTTGGGAGTCCTTACAAAAGGAACATCCTTCCTGGTCAGCTTTGTCAAAGGCAAAGCGAGCTGTGAAAATCCTTTGATGAACCTTCGATAATAACTTGCCAAGCCTAAGAAACTCCCAATTTTCGTCACTGAAGTTGGCCGCTCCCAAGTCATCACCGCCTCAACCTTAGCAGGATCCACTGCTATTCCTTGCTTACTCACCACATGACCAAGAAATTTCACCTCAGACTTCCAAAACTCACACTTGGATAGCTTGGCATACAACTTCCTATCCTTCAAAATTTGTAGCACTGTTCGCAAGTGTTCTGCATGCTCATCCTCAGTCTTAGAATAGATAAGAATGTCATCAATAAACACAACAATAAACTTATCCAGATATGGATGGAAAATTCTGTTCATGTAATCCATGAATATTGCTGGAGCATTAGATAGTCTGAAGGACATCACGGTATATTCATAGTGGCCATAGCGCGTTCTGAAGGCAGTTTTAGGAATATCCTCATCTCTGACCCTTATCTAGTAGTATCCAGATCGTAGATCAATCTTAGAGAACACACCGGCTCCCTGTAATTCGTCCATCAGGTCATCAATCCTTGGCAACGAGTATTTATTCTTCACTGTAACCTTATTCAGCTGCCTATAGTCAACACATAAGCGCATATTTCCATCTTCCTTCTTCACCAGTAATACCGGCGCACCCCACTGTGATACACTTGGTCGGATAAAATTCTTACCCAATAGATACTCCAGTTGAGACTTCAATTTAGCCATTTCTAAAAGGCAACATCCTGTAAGGAGCACTCGAGATTGGTCCGGCCCCAAGTACTAAATCAATAGCAAACTCAACTTCCTGTTTTAGTGGAAATTCATCAATATCATTAGGGAACACCTCCGGAAACTCACACACAACCGGGATTTGTTCCAAGTTCTGATCATCACCCGAAACACCCGCAGCTAACACCAATATCCCCTGACATTCGGCCCCATAACAGTTCACCGTCATGGAATTCAAGTAGTAGTTATTCACCACAGCTGGCCCTTCAGTGTATTCAGGCATGAAATACACTACTTTCGCAAAGCAATCCAGTAAAACGCGGTTTTTGGATAACCAGTTCAATCCCAGAATGAGATCAAGACCAGTAATTGGCAAACAAATTAGGTTATGCACAAAATCATGCCCTTGTATTCGAAAAGGAACTTGGGGGCACCCTAACCTAGTCACCATAGCCTCGTGGGTGGCATTATATACATTTAAATCATACCCCAGTACTACTATTTTCAACCCTAACTCATGAGTCATCTTAAATGCAATAAAAGTATGTGAAGCTCCAGAATCAAACAAAGCGTTCAAGGTTTTACCCGCCATTTCACAGTTACCTCTTATCAATGCCTCTGACCCTCAGCGCCTATTGAAGAAGTAGTATATACTCTTCCTGGTTGCTGCACTCTGCCTATCTCATACCTCTTCTTCTCTGGGTAACTACTAGCCAAGTGTCCTGGCTGCCCGCAGGAGTAACAGACTCCAGTCCCAATCCTGCATGGCCCAGAATGATACTTTCCACATCTATGGCAACTAATATCCTGCTGTGGCTGCTTCCCCCGTCTCCTTCCCTGATTAGCACTGGTATTAGGTCTTCTAGAGTTGCCTTGCCCCTGATTATTCTGAGGGACATAGCCACCACGCTTGAACTGTCTACCTCTGGGTGCAAAGTTTCTCCCTGTGGTCCTTTGGAATGGCATCCTCAGACTCCCTTTTTCTGTTGCAGCCCTTCTGACACAATCCTTCGCCACCCTGCTACTATTCACCAGCTCAGAAAACACCCAAATCTGCATAGGTGCCACAAAACTCTGAATGTCACTCCTAAGGCCTCCTTCATACTTTATACACTTCCACTCAGCAAAGTCCTCAAGAGCTCCCTGACAGATGTGTGAGAAGCGGCACAATTCCTCAAATTTACTGGTGTACATAGTAATAGTCATCTGGCCCTGTTTAAGTTGAAGCAGTTCGAGTTCTCTAGCATTTCTAACTGAGGTGGGGAAATATTTCTTATAGAATTTCTCTCAGAACAACTCCCAAGAGATCACAACCCTATCAGGCTGCAGAATGTCCCTCATGCCTTGCCACCAGTGCTGAGCTTCACCATGCAACTGGTAGGTTCCAAACTCAACCCACTGTTCATCAGGAACCTGCTGAGCCTGCAATGCTCGCTCAATGGCCTGTATCCAGTTATCGGCATTGGTAGGATTTGAGGTTCCTCTGAAACTTGGAGGGTGAACGTTCAGGAAGGAATGCAGTAACATTGGACCATTCTCATCATTATTGCCAATATTTCCATTATTAATTTGATTTCCGAGGGCTTCAGCTGTCGCTTACATTGCTACTGCCATATTGCCTAATGCAGCCATGAAGTCTATAGGGTTAGGAGTATTTCCTGATGCTTCAGGCATAGCATTGCCTATTCAGCCTCTACCTCGCCCGCGTCCGCGTCCACATCTGCATCCGCGAGTAGACATCTGGTCCCTATACACACCAAACAAGTGATATCAAGTTGATCAGTCTCAATATCTCAAGTTCAATGCCTTCAGTCCCAAATGCATGCTCATGAACATTTATGCCACATATATCAGTTAGATATCCTAATAGCACATAAACACATATACAGAAAATGCACAAAAGCACCATCAGTCCATCCTCAGGCTCTATAGTAACGAACTGCTCTGATACCATAATGTAACACCCTACTATACAGTGTTTTGCGCTTAAGTCGTAGAACAGAGGTAGTGTGGTATTACAGACCTCTAAACAGTAAAAATATACATATATTAATTGTTTCGAGGGTTACCTGAAATTGTAGATCGATCTCGGACGAGATCTTCTGTATTGGTCAGAGCTGTTGTGTCCGACTTGTTGGACCTGATGGTGGTGTTGATCCTTCGTCCCCGGAGGGTGGGGGAAACTTGCAAGGGACTCCAATGCTAAAGTTAGCAAGAGTATTAAGCAGGTATTGAGTATAATCAGAGTATAAGTTATACCTGGGTGCTCCAGTGTATTTATAACGGTGTAGAGAGACCTTCCTTAGATAAGATAAGTTAGTTATCTTATCTTATCTTTATCTTCGAGAGATGTCATCTTATCTTTAAGGGAACCGCCTTTATCTCCATAGGCTTGGGCTGCCCTTGGATTCGGATCGTGTTCCTCTGTTTGGGCCCATTATTGGGCTTTCCTGGTAGTTTGGCCGAGCTCTTTGAGGAGAGGTCGGATTGTCCTTGACCTGAAGAGGTCGGATTGTCCTTGACCTGAAGAGGTCGGTCGCTATGTCGGTAGAACATCCCGGGTCGGACAGCTCGACCCCGGGTATGAACAGTACCCCTGCTTGAACTCGGTCTTCCTCTTGAGGTCGAGTCTTTAGTCTGTAGGACTTCGGACCTTCTCAAGTGAAGCCAAACTCGAGCATTTTGTCAATCTCTTTTTTGTAGAGTTCTCCTTTGAATGTGGAACGTTTCTTTTAAATTTTATTCTTTTGAAAATGCACGTCTCCCTGCTTTAGGAATGCGTGAGGGTTTAATAACCTCATTAATTCTTTTAATGCTTCGTCTCTTTGTTCGTTTTGAACTTTTTCACAAAAACGGTTTCTCTTCTCTTGCTTCTTTGTTGTAACTTCCTCTTTTCTTTCTCCCTTTCTGTTTTCGTCTGAAATTTGCATTTTTGCGTTTCTCTTGTAACGTCTTTTGGTATTTGTTGATGCTTTTGCTTCGAGGAACATCTATCGTTGCTTCGTCTTTCAGCCTTTTCAAGCTTTTCTCCTTTCTCCAGGTTGGTTCTGCTTTCTGCTCCCTTATTTCTTTCGTTGCTTTACCTTTGATTTTTGATAAAGCTTTGATTTTTAAATACACGCTGGAAAGTTTGATCCTTTTCGTATCACTGCGCGCCTGCTTTATTTTATTGTTCGGGGGTTTTTTTCTTGCTTTTTGAGATAGCCCCTCTGTATTCTAGGGTTCATACTGCTTGTTTTTCTTCTTTTGCGGACTGCATGAACCTGCTTTCTTTTCTGGAAGATGACTCCTTTGATGTTTTTCCTGCATGTTGATTAGCTTTCTTCCTGATGAATCCCGTAGAAGAACTTTTTCTTTTGGTGGCTCGTTTGATTTTCTTCGTGTTGTTTTGCTTTTTGTTTTGCTGATAAGCTAAGACTATGAATTTGGAAGGTAGCTATCTTGATGACCTTCTGGTGGTAATGACTTTCTTTTTTTTTGGGATGTTGCTTTCTGAGAAAGGGTTTCTCTTTGTTCTTGTTGTGAGTTTTTTGTTGGGACGTTAACCTTGTAGATTTTTCTGAATCTTTGTTCCCTGATTGCCTCCAAAAGATGCCCCTGGACCTTTTTGGTGTCGGTCCTGGGGTTTTTTTTGCTGTTTGTACTGTGTTGGACTGTGCTGGCTGAGTTGTTTTGATTTTGTCCGAGATGTTTTTAGTAATCCGCTCTCCTTTTCTTGTTTGTAGGACTAGTTGGCTATATCTTCTCGCAAAAATATTGTAGAGACGTCCTCTAAGGTTCTTGAGGGTATGTCCGATTGGTTGGACTCCCTTGTTTTGATGCGTGTTTCTGTGGTCAATGCTGAATTCTATGCGGAGCTTAGGAAACATCACCGTCTCTATAAGAGTAGAGATCAAGAGAAGAATTATGAGTTGGTGGCACCTAACTCCGAGGAGAGGGTTTGCTTCCCTGTCCTGACCCAGGGGGAGCGCCTTTTCTTTTATGCTTATGACTATTTCTTCAGCCAGTTGGACATCACCTTTCCCTTTACTTCGTTTGAGGCCGACTTGTTGTGGTCGTGTAATGTAGCTCCATCCCAGCTTCATCCAAACTCCTAGGGCTTTATTAAGATTTTTCAACTTCTTTGTCAAGAATTGAATGTTACCCCTTCTCAAATTATTTTCCTTTATTTGTTTGTTTTAACTAAGCCCGAAATTTCTTCAAAAAAGAAAGCCTCATGGGTTTCTTTTAGATCTGCACAAGGACATAAGGTTTTTACCATGTATGACGAGTCTTTTAGGGACTTCAAGAATTATTTTTTCAAGGTTCGAGCTATTAAGGGAGCTCGTCCCTTTTTTCTGAAAGCGAATGGTGAGCCATCCTTCCCTTTACATTGGCAGCAGAATATAGTAGTATCCCGATATATGTGAGAAATGCTTGATGAGATCGAACAGGCCTTTGTGACGGTTTTGGAGGATCTTTGGGGGGAACCTCCTCATCTAGATACCAAAAAATGTTTGGGAGACCCCTCCCTCGTCCGAGATGTATTGGGTATTACTTGATATATACTATTTCTTGTTTTTGCTTTTCTCCTTTTTTCCCAGTCTGTAAAACTATTGTTTTTCATTTTTTCAGAGATGGCCAAGAATAATGATGTAATGAAGGCTTTCAAAAAGGCGAGAAAAGCTACTGCAGCTCAAACACCTCGACCCGGGTGGATGGGGAAGGGTCCTCTCAGGTCCCATTGAAGCCGTCTGTGCCGAGTTCTCCTGGCCCGAGGAGAATTATCCCTACTCCTCGGGTTCATTTAGTGGATCCTCCATAATCTTCCACTGCTACTGTGGTTTCTTCTTCGGCCGTTCCACCTCCCAAAAGACCTCGAACCGTTGAACCTTTCAATCTGGATGCCCTGATTTTGACCCCATTGGCTTTGTCGACCAGCAGATTACTCCTTATGGTGCCCTCTCCATGGATGATGTTTCTCTCCTTCATCACTTAGATTTTATAACTCGAAGCAGCGTTAAGATGGCTCATATGGGAGCTACTCTGTATCAAACTGCTCAAAATCTTCCTCTGTATGCTACCAAAGCCTTTATGGAGGAAGCTAAGCGAGAGTTCGATCAGATGAAGGGTCTAAAGGAAGAGCTCGAAGTGAAGGTGACTAAACTGGAGAAGGAGCTGGAAAGGGAGAAGGCTAGCTCTCTTGCCTTGGTGGCTTCTGTGTAGTTGGCTGAGGATACGACATTGAAGCACAAAGACAGCTGTGTTATAACCTACCGAGAAGTGATGCGTCTCAGGGGGAGTTAGAGTCGGCCCGGGTTGATTATTCTGAGCTCCAGGGTCACCTTATAGGCAGCGTAACTGCAACTTATGAGAACCTGAAGGAGCAGGTTCGGGTTCTTCCCCTGGAGGTCGACCTTGCTTTATTTAGTTTGGATAATGTTGTGAAGGATGGCAAGATCGTCCCCGATGATCCTGATGATGATGACGTTGAGCCTCCCTCTGAGCCTGTTGTCAAAGCTTCTGTTGTGTCGGCTTCTTCAGCTCCTGTTCGTCTCGAATTAGATCTTGATTGCCAGATATTGAATCGATATGACAGGACAGTGGATGTAGTGCCTCTCCAGACTCGCCTTCCTTCACCCCGTGCTGATGCTGCCGAGAAGCCTTCGGGTGTTTAACTGATTTCTGTAATTACTTGTGTAGATAGCCCGGCTTGTGGGCTTTTGAACTCTTTATTTTGTTGACTTTTGACACTTTTTTAGTTGCTGGTTTAGCAACTTTATTTTGATAAACAAAGTAGTTTCCAGGCTTTGTGGGCTGAACTTGATGGCCTATGAAGCTGGCTATTATTATAACTTTGTGTTTTTATATCATGTCTGTCTGCGCTTGTCTTGGTATCTTCGTAGGCTTTGGGAGTGTTGGAACTTTGTCTGACATGATCGGCTTGATTCCTTTGCCTGATGCTATTTTCAGCAATTCATTTTATTTGAACTTTGTTCAGGTCTTCATTAGGAATTATAATGCTGAGGTTGCCAATTTCTTCAGGTCGGTTTTTGTCCGAGTTGTTGTTTGTAACCCTCTTTTTTGGACCTCATTTAGGTCTCTTTCAGGGGTAGCTTTATGTTTTGGGTTGACTTTATCATGTTGGGTCCTCCTAAGTTATTTTGTAATCCTCTTTCTTGGACCTTGTTCAGATCTCTTTCAGGGATTACTTTTATAACTTATATACTTTGGGCCGACTTCGTCATGTCGGGCCCTGTCGAGTTACTTGGTAATCCTCTTTCTTGGACCTTGTTCAGGTCTCTTTCAGGGATTATCTTTGTAGCTTTATATTTTGGGCCGACTTTGTCATGTCGGGCCCTGTCGAGTTACTTGGTAATCCTCTTTCTTAGACCTTGTTCAGGTCTCTTTTAGGGATTATCCTTGTAACTTTATATTTTGGGCCAACTTTGTCATGTCGAGCCCTGTCGAGTTACTTGGTAATCCTCTTTCTTGGACCTTGTTCAGGTCTCTTCCAGGGATTATCCTTGTAACTTTATATTTTGGGCCGACTTCGTCATGTCGGGCCCTGTCGAGTTACTTGGTAATCCTCTTTCTTGGACCTTGTTCAGGTCCCTTTCAGGAATTATCTTTGTAACTTGGTTGTGGGAGTCCGACTACCTCATGTCGGGCTCTTCTATGTTATAGTAATTGATGAGCGGATAATTTATACGCTTTTTGGCATTGTTTTTAGGTAGTTTTTAGTATCATCTAGTTACTTTTAGGGACGTTTTCATTAATTTTTATGCTAAATTCACATTTCTAGACTTTACTATGAGTTTGTGTGTTTTTCTGTGATTTCAGGTATTTTCTGACAGAAATTGAGGGACCTGAGCAAAACTCTGATAGGAAGCTGACAAAGGACTGCTGATGTTGTTGGAATCTGACCTCCCTGTACTAGAAATGGATTTTCTAGAGCTACAGAACTCCAAATGGCAATCTCTCAATGGTGTTGGAAAGTAGACATCCAGAGCTTTCCAGCAATATATAATAGTCCATACTTTATTCGTGATTAGACGATGTAAACCGGCGCTCAACGCCAGTTCCATGTTGTTGTCTGGAGTCAAACTCCAGAAACACGTCACGAACCGGAGTTGAACGCCCAAAACACGTTACAACTTGGCGTTCAACTCCAAAAGAAGCCTCATCTCGTGGATAGATCAAGCTCAGCCCAAACATACACCAAGTGGACCCTGGAAGTGGATTTATGCATCAATTACTTACTTCTGTAAACCCTAGTAGCTAGTCTAGTATAAATAGGATAGTTTACAATTGTATTAGACATCTTGGGATGTTTAGTTCTCAGATCATGGGGGCTGGCCATTCGGCCATGCCTGGACCTTTCACTTATGTATTTTCAACAGTGGAGTTTCTACACACCATAGATTAAGGGTGTGGAGCTCTGCTGTACCTCAAGTTTTAATGCAATTACTATTATTTTCTATCCAATTCGATTTATTCCTGTTCTAAGATATTCGTTGCACTTCAACTTGATGAATGTGATGATTCGTGACACTCATCATCATTCTCACCTATGAACGCGCGTGACTGACAACCACTTCCGTTCTACCTTAGACCAGGCGCATATCTCTTGGATTCCTTAATCAGAATCTTCGTGGTATAAGCTAGAATTGATGGTGGCATTCATGGGAATCCAGAAAGTCTAACCTTGTCTGTGGTATTCCGAGTAGGTTTCCGGGATTGAATGACTGTGACGAGCTTCAAACTCCTGAAGGCTGGGCGTTAGTGACAGACGCAAAAGAATCAAGGGATTCTACTCCAACCTAATTGAGAACCGACAGATGATTAGCCGTGCTGTGACAGAGCATTTGGACCTTTTTCACTGAGAGGATGGGATGCAGCCATTGACAAAAGTGATGCCCTACATACAGCTTGCCATGGAAAGGAGTAATAAGGATTGGATGAATGTAATAAGAAAGTAGAGATTCGGAAGGAACACAGCACCTCTATGCACCTATCTGAAATTCCCACCATTGGATTACATGAGTAACTTTATCTTTATTTCCTATTTATTTTATTTATCTTTTGAATATCTAATCCAATCATATTTGAATCAGCCTGACTGAGATTTACAAGATGACTATAGATTGCTTCATACCAACAATCTCCGTGGGATCGACCCTTATTCACGTAAGGTATTACTTGGACGACCCAGTACACTTACTGGTTAGTTGTGTGGAGTTATGACTAAGTGTAATTCACGTGTGACAGCTACCAAATTATTGGAGCCATTGTTGATAATCACAATTTCGTCCACCAAGTTTTTGGCGCCGTTGCCGGGGATTGTTCGAGTATGGACAACTGACGGTTCGTCTTGTTGCTCAGATTAGGTAATTTTCTTTTTGTTTTGTTTCAAAATTTTTTTTCCTTTTTTTCAAAAATAAATAAAGAAAATACCAAAAAAAATCATAAAATCATAAAAACCAAAAATATTTTGTGTTTCTTGTTTGAGTCTTGAGTCAATTTTTAAGTTTGTGTCAATTGCATATTCATATTGTTCTTGCATTTTTTTTTTGAAAAATTCATGCATTCATGGTGTTCTTCATGATCTTCAAGTTATTCTTGGTAAGTCTTCTTGTTTGATCTTGATGATTTCTTGTTTTGTGTCTTTTGTTGTTTTTCATGTGCATCTTTGCATTAATATTTTCTAAGCATTAAAGATTTCTAAGTTTGGTATCTTGCATGTTTTCTTTGCATAAAATTTTTTTCAAAAATATGTTCTTGATGTTCATCATGATCTTCAAAGTGTTCTTGGTGTTCATCTTGACATTCATAGTGTTCTTGCATGCATCATGTGTTTTGATCCAAAATTTTCATGTTTTGGGTCATTTTTATGTTTTTCTCTCTCATCATTAAAAATTCAAAAAAACCAAAAAAATATATTTTCCTTAATTTACTCAAAAATTCAAAATTTTGGGTTGACTTGGTCAAAATTTTTTAAAATAAGTTGCTTTCTTGTTAGTCAAGTCAAAATTTCAATTTTAAAAATCTTATCTTTTCAAAACTTTTTCAAAACTCAAATCTTTTTCAATTTTTATATATATTTTCGAAAATTTCTTTTAAATTGATTTTCAAAATATTTTTTTATCTTTATCTCAAAATTTTTGAAATTACACTAACAATTAATGTGATTGATTCAAAAATTTGAAGTTTGTTACTTTCTTGTTAAGAAAGGCTCAATCTTTAAATTCTAGAATCATATCTTTTAGTTTCTTGTTAGTTAAGTAATTAATTTTAATTTTAAAAATTAAATCTTTTTCAACCAAATCTTTTATATCATATCTTTTTCAAAAAAAAAAATTTTGATTTCAAAATATCTTAACTAACTTCTTATCCTCTTATCTTTTTGGTGGACGAAATTGTGATTGCCCTCTTTGTATTTGCATGAGATTTATTTAACGGCTCTTTGGCATATGTGATCACAACTACGTTCAACTTAACCAGCAAGTGTACTGGGTCATCCAAGTAATACCTTACGTGAGTAAGGGTCGATCCCACAGAGATTGTTGGTATGAAGCAAGCTATGGTTACCTTGTAAATCTCAGTTAGGCAGATTATTGGTTTAAATTTGATTAATGGAATAAATAGAAAATAAAAGGGATAGAAATACTTATGTAAATCAATAGTGGGAATTTCAGATAAGTGTGTGGAGATGCTGTGCTCCTCTTGAACCTCTACATTCTTATTACATTCATCCAATCCTTCCTACTCTTTTCCATGGCAAGCTGTATGTAGGGCATCACCGTTGTCAATGGCTAC
>NC_029772.3:48497299-48500357 GCF_000817695.3 Arachis duranensis | reverse complement strand
GGAGAGTGCAAGGCCATTGATGTAATCAATATGGCCGAATGCACAAGGGAGGAGAGGGACGAAAATCCTAGTGAGGAAGACCTCATGGGACGTCTCTCAAGCAAGAAGGAGTTCCCTATTGAGGACCTAAAGGAATCTGAGGCTCATATAGAGACCATAGAGATTCCACTAAATCTCCTTCTGCCATTCATGAGCTCTGAAGACTATTCTTCCTCAGAAGAGGATGAAGATATGACTGGAGAGCAAGTTTCTCAATATCTATGAGCTATCATGAAGCTGAATGCCAAGTTGTTTGGTAATGAGACTTGGGAAGGTGAACCTCCCTTGCTCATTAGTGAACTAGATACATGGGTTCAGCAAACTCTACCTCAAAAGAAATAAGATCCTGGGAAATTCTTAATACCCTGTACCATAGGCACCATGATCTTTGAAAAAGCTCTGTACGACCTGGGGTCAAGCATAAATCTTATGCTACTCTCTGTAATGGAGAAACTAGGGATCATTGAGGTATAGCCTACCTTATTCTCATTACAATTGGCAGACAAGTCAGTAAGAAAAGTTTATGGATTAGTAGAGGACATGTCAGTAAAGGTTGAAGGCCTTTACATCCCTGCTGATTTCATAATCCTAGACACTATGATGGAAGAGGATGAATGCATCATCCTTGGAAGACCTTTCCTAGCCACAGCAGGTGCTGTAATAGATGTTAACAGAGGAGAATTAGTTCTTCAATTGAATAGAGACTACCTTGTGTTTAAGGTACACGGCCATCCCTCTGTAACAAAAGAGAGTAAGCATGCAGAGCTTCTCTCAGTACAGAGTCCAAAAGAGCCCCCACAATCAAACTCTAAGTTTGGTGTTGGGAGGTCATAACCAAACTCTAAGTTTGGTGTTGAGAAACCTTCATCATGCTCTGAACTTCTCTAAGGCTCCATGAGAGCCCACTGTCAAGCTAGTAACATTAAAAGAGTGCTTGTTGGGAAGCAACCCAATTTTTATTTTATCTAATTTTAATTTTATTTTATTGTTATTTTGTGTCTTATTAGGTTCATGATCATGTGGAGTCACGAAAAAATTATTAAAATTAAAAATAGAATAAAAAATAGCAGAAGAAAAATCACACCCTGGAGGAAGGACTTATTGGCGTTTAAATGCCAGTAAGGTGCATCTGGCTGGCGTTCAACGCCAGAACAGAGCATGGATCTGGCGCTGAACGCCAGAAACAAGCAACATCCTGTCGTTTGGATGCCAGGAATGTGCCCTGAGGAAAGCTGGCGCTGAACGCCAGTAACAAGCATGGAACTGGCGTTCAACGCCAGAAACATGCTACACATGGGCGTTGAACGCCCAGAACGTGCACCACTTCGGCGTTTAAACGCCAGAATAGTATGCTAAGGCATTTTACATGCCTAATTGGTGCAGGGATGTAAATCCTTGACACCTCAGGATTTATGGACCCCACAGGATCATCTCAGGATCTGTGGACCCCACAGGATCCCCACCTAACATATTCTCCCCTCTTCTCAACATTCATTCTCTCTTTCCAATAAACACTCTTCCCCAAAACCCTTCACCAATCACCTCAATCTCTCTTCCCAATTACCCCCTTCACCATTCACATCCACTCTTCCCCATAAACCCCACCTACCTTCAAAATTCAAAAATCTTTCCCACCCAAACCTACCCTAAATACCCTCTCCCCCTTCCCTATATATACCCATCCATTCTACTTCATTTTCACACAACACAACCCTCTCTTCTATACCTTGGCCGAAACCTATACTTCCCCTTCTCCTCCATATTTTCTTCTTCTTCTTCTTCTTTTCTTTCTTCTCTTGCTCGAGGGCGAGCAATATTTTAAGTTTGGTGTGGTAAAAGCATAAGCTTTTTGTTTTTCCATTACCATCAATGGCACCTAAGGCCGGAGTATCCTCTAGAAAAGGGAAAGGGAAGACAAAAGCTTCCACCTCCGAGTCATGGGAGATGGAAAGATTCATCTCCAAAGCCCATCAAGACCACTTCTATGATGTTGTGGCCAAGAAGAAGGTGATCCCTGAGGTCCCTTTTAAGCTCAAGAAAAATGAGTATCCGGAGATCCGACATGAGATCCAAAGAAGAGGTTGGGAAGTTCTAACCAACCCCATTCAACAAGTCAGAATCTTAATGGTTCAAGAGTTCTATGCCAATGCATGGATCACTAGGAACCATGATCAAAGTTTGAACTCGAGTCCAAAGAATTATCTCACAATGGTTCGGGGGAAATACTTAAATTTTAGTCCGGAAAATGTGAGGTTGGCATTCAACTTGCCCATGATGCAAGGAGATGCACGCCCCTACACTAGAAGGGTCAACTTTAATCAAAGGTTGGACCAAGTCTTTATGGACATATGTGTGGAAGGAGCTCAATGGAAAAGAGACTCCAAAGGCAAGCCGGTTCAACTAAGAAGACTGAACCTCAAGCCTGTGGCTAGAGGATGGTTGGAGTTCATTCAACGCTTCATCATCCCCACTAGCAACTGATCTGAAGTTACTGTGGATTGGGCCATCATGATTCATAGCATCATGATTGGAGAGGAAGTAGAAGTTCATGAAGTCATCTTCCATGAATTCTACAAAATAGCCGATAAGTCCTCTACTTTGGCAAGGCTAGCTTTTCCTCATCTTATTTGCCATCTATGTTACTCAGCTGGAGTTATCATAGAAGGAGAGATCCTCATTGAGGAGGACAAGCCCATCACTAAGAAAAGGATGGAGCAAACAAGAGAGCCCACTCATGGAGTCCAAGAGACGCATGAGGAAGCTCATCACCAAGAAATCCCGGAGATGCCTCAAGGGATGCACTTTCCTCCCAACAACTATTGGGAACAACTCAACACTTCCTTAGAAGATTTGAGTAAATGTGGAACAATTAAGGGTGGAACATCAAGAGCAATCCATCATTCTCCATGAAATAAGAGAAAATCAAAGAGCAATGAGGGAGGAGCAACAAAGGCAAGGAAGGGATATAGAAGAGCTTAAGGACATCATTGGTACTTCAAGAAGAAGACGCCACTAAGGT
>NC_029772.3:48495631-48496910 GCF_000817695.3 Arachis duranensis | reverse complement strand
TGTCCCTACCATGTGCTTGTGGCATGCAGGTCCAAGTGAAAAGCTTGAGACTGAGTGGTTAAAGTCGTGATCCAAAGCAAAAAGAGTGTGCTTAAGAGCTCTGGACACCTCTAACTGGGGACTCTAGCAAAGCTGAGTCACAATCTGAAAAGGTTCACCCAGTTATGTGTTTGTGGCATTTTTGTATCCGGTGGTAATACTGGAAAACAAAATGCTCAGGGCTACGGCCAAGACTCATAAAAGTAGCTGTGTTCAAGAATCAACATACTTAACTAGGAGAATCAATAACACTATCCGAAATTCTAAGTTCCTAGAGAAGCCAATCATTCTAAACTTCAAAGGAAAAAGTGAGATGCCAAAACTGTTCAGAAGCAAAAAGCTACAAGTCCCGCTCATCTAATTAGAATTGATATTCATTGATATTTTGGAATTTATAGTATATATTCTCTTCTTTTTCTCCTAATTGATTTTCAGTTGCTTGGGGACAAGCAACAATTTAAGTTTGGTGTTGTGATGAGCGGATAATTTATACGCATTTTGGCATTGTTTTTAGGTAGTTTTTAGTATGATCTAGTTACTTTTAGGGATGTTTTCATTAGTTTTTATGCAAAATTCACATTTCTGGACTTTACTATGAGTTTGTGCGTTTTTCTGTGATTTCAGATATTTTCTGGCTGAAATTGAGGGACCTGAGCAAAACTCTGATAGGAAGTTGACAAAGGACTGCTGATGCTGTTAGAATCTGACCTCCCTGCACTCAAAATTGATTTTCTGGAGATACAGAACTCCAAATGGCGTGCTCCTAACGGTGTTGGAAAGTAGACATCCAGAGCTTTCCATCAATATATAATAGTCTATACTTTATTCGTGATTAGACGACGTAAACTGGCGCTCAACGCCAGTTCCATGTTGCTGTCTGGAGTCAAACGCTAGAAACACGTCACGATCCGGAGTTGAACGCCCAAAACACATTACAACTTGGCGTTCAACTCCAAAAAAATCCTCAGCTCGTGGATAGATCAAGCTCAGCCCAAACATACACCAACTGGGCCCTGGAAGTGGATTTATGCATCAATTACTTACTTCTGTAAACCCTAGTAGCTAGTCTAGTATAAATAAGATAGTTTACTATTGTATTAGACATCTTGGGACATTTAGTTCTCAGATCATGGGGGCTGGCCATTCGGCCATGCCTGGACCTTTCACTTATGTATTTTCAATGGTGGAGTTTCTACACACCATAGATTAAGGGTGTGGAGCTCTGCTGTACCTCAAGTTT